>NW_026909727.1:17500-158991 GCF_023558435.1 Drosophila sulfurigaster albostrigata | reverse complement strand
CAGGAAAGTTTTTGATTGTCATCAGGTAAGTATTGCAGATGTCCTTATAATCATCCAGTGTGGAAGTCGTCAGTGTTGTTGTCACCGATGATTGGCATGAGTTGTTACGGTTACTATTGAGTATTGTGTATTGCATTGGAATTAAATTAATTTTTTATTATTATCAGAGTTGAGATTAGTTGGAATCGTGTTAAACTGTAGTTGTGAGGTGAGTACATCATACAGACACACACACAAACATTTATACTTATGTATGTACACAGAGTGAGAATTTGACCTCTATACATTTAGTAGCAGATTATAAACTAACAACCATGTTATTTTCTATTTTAGAGTGAGTGTCTGGATCACTCTTTTAATCGTTCATCTAAATGGATTGCTGCAATGTGTTTCTCAACGACAGCGATTCAGTGAGACCCTCCATATTGCTGCCATATGCTGCGTCTATTTGGTCAAGTGGGCCAAATAGTTTGATATCAGCAGCTTTTATGCCAGTGCACTATATTGCTTAAGGATTATGCAAGTTAACAGACAAAACATTTCGAAACCCAAACAACAAATCCCATAAGTCCAAAATGCAGACTCAGCGTCTGACCAACTTCCTGCACGCGCCGAGTGCACCTGCAAACATTCCAAGAAGACCCAAGCCAAGTTGCCCAATACATCCGCCACATGCCGGTGCAAGCAATTCCAAGAATAAGAAGCATTGCACCCAATTCACCAACCAAAGCAGCGCTGTCAACGCCGCTGCTGAAACTCGCAGCTTTATATAGGGCTAGCTTTAGAATTAGTCTTTAGTCTCTAATTTGATTTCAATAAAGAACGGTTCCAATCGGAATCTTAATCAAATATATTTTTGTTATTATTTTTAAATAAATAATTAACTGGCGCCCGAGCAGGGACCGGAAAGTTCGCGTATCGATAGTGCAAAACCGTATCTAAGTGCGCCAAAGAACATTTTCGGTCAAATCGCGTTACGATAGAGCAAAACCGTATCTAAGTGCGTGAAAACGAATAGTGCATCGACAGAACAAAACAGTTTCTAAGTGCGCAATTCAAGTTATTATCCCAATAGAGGCTCGTGATAATTAATCACTGGGAAATAACAATCAGCCAATCGGACATTAATTTGACGAAGTGCAACTAAGCCAAAAGGACGTTAATTCGACCAAGTGCGACCAAAGCAATTAAATTTGCAAAACCTTCTCGACTATTAAATTAGTCAGTTGAAGGAACAGTTCAAGCAATCTCGGCAATTAAGTTAGCCAACACAAACCTGTACCAAGCCATTAAATTAGCTAGTGTAACAGGTGAGATTGTGAGAACTGCATCGGTGGACCACATATTCTGCAAGATCCGTTCTCAGAATACTCTCCAGGAGGTATGGATCACGGAGCCCCAGTAGCAGCTGCAAAAGGAACAACCCCGTCCCATCAGGAAAGGTGGCCACATCATTGCTAATGTAAGTTAGATATAAGAAATTTTACAAAGAAAAGAAAACAAAAACGGAAATAAAAACATAAAGCAAAGTGTAAAATACACAAGACTCCAAGGAGTCCATATAGAATATAGCAAATCGCAAGCAAATAAATAAAACTAAAAGCGAATAAAAACATAAAGCAAAGTGTAAAATACACAAGACTCCAAGGAGTCCATATAGAATATAGCAAATCGCAAGCAAATAAATAAAACTAAAACGAAAAGCAAAATTTTAAAAAAATATATAAGAAAAGAAACAAATTATTGCAAAGTAAACAAGACTCAAAAGAGTCCATAGTAAAAGAGTAAATAACATAAATAAGCGTAAAGCGATAAATCAAACAAAAAGATCACAACGGTGATATAACTTATTCCAACTTTGCGATTCCCAAGGGACCCTCCAAGGTAGAAGGAAAACCATCCACTGGTTATAAACTTTAATATAAAACAAAAAAAAACAACAAAAAAAAAAAAATAATAGCTTTTAAATTTCATCTTATCGCTTATGGCCAATCGTCATAACTTAATTCGACCCCCCATACTAAATTCAGAAGAAATAGAACAAGTGAACGAAGCACAAAGACAACGTTCAATTGAGAGACAAAACAATAGGCATTTAGAACATCAACAAAACAGACCCACCATGAACGAAGATAACAGAGCCGCTCTAACAGCCGCTATAAGCGAAATATTAGCCGAACAATTGCCAATATTAATAAGACAACATACCAATCCTGTAGAAGATTTTCTAAGTCTCCCAGATCATGTTATTGCGCCAGAACATCAAAGAAATTTGACAGATCTTGACAGAGTACCCGACATAGCAAAAGGTTTGCGTGAGTTTAGTGGAAACCCAGAAGAATTTAGCTCATGGAAAAAAGTGTAGAGCGTGTTTTACAAGCATATAACTCATACCAAGGTACGCCCAAATATCATAATATCTTGCACACCATCCGAGACAAGATAACGAAAAGTGCAGACCAAGCTTTAGAAGCATATAAGGTACCGCTTAACTGGGATGCCATGTGCAGATGTCTTTCACTACATTATGCAGATAAACGAGACATAGCAACCCTAGAATATGAAATGACTACATTAGTTCAAGGTCCGAATCAATCAGTGGAAGATTTCCACAAAGACGTATACAGACACTTGTCTCTAATTTTAAATAAAACGAGTAGCATGGATATTGACAGAAACGGGGAAGCAATGTTGACAAAATTATACAGAGACAAAGCGCTAGACACTTTCATTCGAGGGCTACAAGGTGACTTGCCTCGGTTATTAGGCATGAAAGAACCAGCAGACTTACCTACCGCACTACATCTCTGCTTAAAATGGAAAATCAAACCTTTAGGTCGAAACATGCCACTTTTAAAGGACATCCGACACATTTTAGAAACAGTAATGGCCCCACGGAATGTCATCTTCTCAAACAGACAACCACCACCAATCCCTTTCAGACAACAACAGCCACGACAATACTTACACTACGGACAACTACCACCAACTCCACTACCAAGACAATATTTCCCAAATTCTGGGTATCAACCAATTGCCAACCCACGGCAATACACTGTTGCCACAACCTCTCAACAGGTTGCCCCACCTAGGCCAATGGCCCCGAAACCGCTACCGCGTCCAGAACCAATGGATGTGGATTCCAGCGTTCAAACGAAATTTGTCAACTACATGAACAGACCACGATTCGAAGCTGGGAAAAGACCCCCCGGTCCTATACCAGACGGACAGAAACGACAGAGAAACTTTAACATACAGACAAACAACGACGAAATAACAGAACCTTCGACAGAAACTTACGATACCACAACTAACTATGAACAAGCAGTCGCTGAATACGAGACTCACGCAGACGTAGAACAAACAATAGAAGAATACGTAGAACAAGTAGACCAATATGACAACAACTATGAAGATGACACTTGTGAATTTTATGACTACTCTGCACTAAATTTTTTAGAGTAAAGAGTTCCTCTCTCCCATACTTTAAATGTAGATTGAGGAACGGCCAAATAATTAAAATTCTCATTGACACTGGATCCAATAGAAATTACATCAAGCCGAAATTTGTAGAAAACCCCACTCCAAATAAAAACCCTTTTCACGCCGTCTCGATAGGAGGTAATACACTGGTAACACACCACAAAAATGCCAACTTGTTCAATATAACAGATGTTGAGGTGAAATTTTTCTTATTAAAAGACCTAGAAACTTTTGATGCTATTTTAGGAAACGACACCTTAAAGGAATTAAGAGCAGAAATAAATCCAAGTAAAAACCTAATGGTAATCAGAAACAAGATAAAAATCCCTTTAAAAGAACAAATCTTCGAAGCAGTAAATACAATAGTACCAAGAACAAGCCACCTGTCAGAAACACAGAAAACAAATCTAAACCAACTCTTAAAAAAATTTCCAAACCTCTTCGCCAATCCAAATCAAAAACTGACCTACACAACCAAGGTACAAGCAACAATAAGAACATCAACCGACACCCCTGTATATTCCAAGTTCTATCAGTATCCAATGTCACTGAAAGATGAAGTGAATAAACAGATAAAAGAACTTTTAGAAGATGGAATAATTCGACCGTCTCGGTCCCCATACAATTCTCCCGTATGGATCGTACCCAAAAAAGCTGACGCTTCAGGAAAAAGAAATATCGCGTCGTAATAGACTATCGCAAAATAAACAGAGTAACCATTGCAGACAAATACCCTATTCCTGAGATAGGTGAAGTACTTGCACAGCTAGGCAATAATAGAGTATTTTCGGTTTTAGACCTTAAAAGTGGTTTTCATCAAATCCCTTTGAAACCTTCCGATATAGAAAAGACCGCATTCTCCGTCAATAACGGAAAGTATGAGTTTACACGACTCCCATTTGGTCTCAAAAACGCGCCCGCTATATTTCAGCGAGCTTTGGATGACATACTTCATGAACATATCGGTAAGATATGTTTCATTTACATAGACGATATCATCATATTTAGTAAAGATGATGAATCCCATTACAAGAACTTGGAGTTAATTTTTCGAACTTTACAAGATGCCAACATGAAATGTCAGTTAGATAAATGCGAGTTCATGAAGAATAAAGTCGAATTTCTAGGTTTTGTAATTTCCGATAAAGGCATCGAAACAAATCCAAATAAAGTCGCAGCGATAGCCAACTATCCCTGCCCTAAAACACTAAAAGAGCTGAGATCTTTTCTTGGACTCTCCGGCTACTACCGAAGATTCATACAAAGTTATGCTAAGTTAGCAAAACCCCTTACGTCTCTTTTAAGAGGGAAAGATGGACACGTGTCCAAAAACAGGTCATCAAAAAAACCAATTACTCTTAACTCCGAAGCATTGAAGGCTTTTCAAAAACTACGAAGTTGTCTTATTTCAAAGGAAATAATTCTTCGCTATCCAGATTTTACTAAAGAATTTCACTGGACAACGGACGCGTCTAATTACGCAATAGGAGCAGTCCTATCGCAAGACAACCAACCAATTTCATTCCTATCGAGAACACTAGCAAAAGCAGAAGAAAACTATGCAGCTAACGAAAAGAAATGCTGGCCATCATCTGGTCACTTAAAGCTCTCAAAAATTATTTATATGGGAAAGCAAAAGTCAAAATATTCACCGACCATCAACCCCTTACACATTCCTTGAGCAGTTGGAACGGAAATGCTAGAATTAAAAGATGGAAATCCTACCTAGAAGAATATGACTACGAAATATTCTACAAACCAGGAAAGGAGAACGTCGTAGCTGACGCACTCTCGAGAATATCAACTGATCAAATCAATTCCATAGCCTCAACTCAACATAGTGCAGAAAGCTCAAGTCACGAACTAATACCCAGTATGGAAGTCCCCATTAATGTTTTCAAGAACCAAATATTTCTCAACAAATCAGATAAATCCGACTACATATTCTCTATACCATTCCCCACGTTCCATCGACACGAAATATACAAAAAGGAATTTAACGATAAAGAATTAGTAGAAACACTTAAAAAATACCTCAACCCTTCGGTTATAAATGGCATCCAAACAACTGAGGATATAATGGGGAAAATACAACTATTATATCCTAAACATTTCAAAAACATCAAAACCCGATTCTCTCAATCTATGACTGTAGACCTCACCAACGAATCTAGACAAGAGGAGGAAATTCTCAAAATACACAATAGAGCACACCGCAGTGCCGAAGAAAATAAAATTCAATTATCAGAAAAATTCTACTTCCCCAAAATGAAACAAAAAATAAGCAACATAGTAAGGCAATGCAAAATTTGTAAGGAATCTAAATATGACCGACATCCCCCTAATCCAGAACTAAAAAAAACTCCAATACCAGAATATCCCGGTCACATCATTCACATCGACATTTACTCAACCAAAGGCTATTTAGTTCTTACAGCAATAGATAAATTCTCAAAACTAGCACAGGCACGCATAATCAATTCAAAAGCAATAGAAGACATTCGAACACCACTTAGGGACATTATTTTCTATTATGGAGTTCCTAAGTTCGTTGTAATAGATAATGAGAAATCTCTCAACTCAAGGTCCATAAAATTCATGCTTGAGGACCAGTTAAATATTACAATTTACACTGCGCCACCATATAAGAGTACAGTTAATGGACAAGTAGAAAGGTTCCATTCGACACTTTCCGAAGTAATGAGATGCTTACAGAAAGAAAACCACCATAGAACCTTCGAGGAACTACTAGATAGAGCCATATACGAATATAACTACTCTTTCCATTCCACAACCAAAAAGCGACCATTAGAGGTATTCTTCGGAAGGAGAGTCACGACAAACCCAGACCAGTACGAACAGGCCAGACAAGACAATATTGACAAACTTAAGATAGCACAAAATAAAAATTTACAATTCCACAACAAAAGCAGAAACGAAATAATAACTTATGAGCCAGGACAAGAAATATATGTAAAAGTAAACACACGTTTAGGTTCAAAACTTTCCCCAAGATTTAAGAAAGAATTAAAGAAAGAAGATAAAAATACAAACATTTTAACAGAATCTGGAAGAATCGTACATAAAAGTAACATCAAATCATAATATTCGCAGGGTATTACTATGGACAATAACGGAAGCTACGATGGACATTACAAACTACACGAACGCTCAGACAGTGACCATTCATAGGGACTGGGAAAGTTACAGACATCCTCAACAAAATTAGTACATGTAATAGACCTTAATCAAATCCAGGAAGCACTAGACCTACTTAACAGTCACACTGAAGAGGGCCTAAAGCGTAGTCCGCTATATTCAACAATACATCATGAGTTAATCGCTACCACTAACGCACTCAAAACAATAACAGATTCCCCAAATAAACGAAAATCTAGGTCACTAAATTGGTTAGGTACAGGTTGGAAGTACATAGCAGGTAACCCAGATCATGACGATCTCGTCATGTTAAAGGAAAATATCAATAATCTCATCAGTAATAATAATCAACAAGTTATAGTTAATACACAACTGGAGCAAAGAATTAACAAACTTACGTCCTTATCGAACTCCTAACTAATTCAATACAAAAAGTAGTTTTCTTAGTAACGAGGTAGCCATTAGCCTTCATAATGAAATCCGATTATTAAAAGATGAAATAGTAAATATCAAATATGCCACTCAGTGGGCCAAATTAAATATAGCAAATACTCTTTTACTAAACGAAAATGAACTAACAGAAATTGGAGAAATATTTAGAAAAGGCAATATGCCACCATTGTCAATCGAAGAGATAATGGAATTTTCCGATATATCAATGCTTCATAATAAAACTACACTTTTGTATATTGTCAAAATTCCTAACCTAGAAGAAATTGAATATCAAAATATTTTATTAAAACCAATAGTAAAAATAACGCAATTGTACACTTAGAAATAAGTCAACTATTTTTGTATAATGATATAGTATATGGCATACCAAAAAATTGTAAAACCTACTTAAACATAAAAGTTTGCGACAAAAGAATGTTATTGATGTAAGCCAAACACATTGTATTCCGAAACTAGTTAAGGAGAGAGAGCACTGTGCAGTTTCAGCAACGCGGATCACATCCCGGAGATAGAGGAAATCGACAATGGTCTAATTCTCCTCAATAACTTCAACGGCAATTTGGTCTGGAATGGAACCGGAAATCATCTGGAAGGGTCATTTCTAATTCACCTAATCAACGATTCCATGCAAATCAAAGAGCGGCTATTCAACAATATGGAGCCAGTCATTATGCAACCAAAGGTGCCAATCTCACAAATAACAGCCGAAGAAACTGAACGTTTAAGGATTCTATCCCTAGAGGCACTGGAGGCGCTTCATCTCAATAACACCAACAAGCTGCAATACATACAGACGCATTCCATGGTCAACAGCATTACAATGTTAACGCTCTTCGGTGTCATCCTGATAACAGCGTTAGGACTTCACGCTTGCAGTCGGAAGAAAAACACCATTACCCTTCAACTTGGACCAACACCAGCTCCATCAGAAACATTGAAGCCACCACTCCGCAAGCAAGAAGATTTACAGAAAAATCCACTCACGCTCATTGTCGTGATTGAGGCCTAACAGGGAAGACTTCAATCATTGCTGTGTGATGATTGGTTTGAGTGCTGGCGTCCGCTTCCAATTGGCAACTCTTACAGTATCACAAGAGTACCGAATGAAATAGTACTGGCATCTTCCGTATCAGTGCGGCAACCGTGATGATGTTTATACACGGGCACGGCCCTTGCAATGGCCTAACTGGGAAGGCCTCTAACTTCCCCTTGCGATGCATTGTTTGGGAGCTGGCATCTGCTCCAAATTTGACATTTGCAGCAAGTTGACGCAAGTGGCATTTTTTTGGCATGTCATCTATGGTGGCTTCTGGTCGTCTCATTCGGATTATGATTGTCTGTATCACAACCAATTTAGCAGCAAAGCTCTACTACAACTCTGTCACTTCTAAACACAACAACAAGAATAACAACTACAGTACAGAGTGATACAGTGTTCACCTCCCAGATACAGAGTGTTCACGTCCCAATGGGTGTTATGTTCAATAAGACTAGACGAAAATTTGAATGTAATTAACTAATATTAATCCATTTACCAAATCTCATCAATCTATACAACTTGCTGCAAATGTCAAATTTGGAGCAGATGCCAGCTCCCAAACAATGCATCGCAAGTGGAAGTTGGAGGCCGTCCCAGTTAGGCCATTGCAAGGGCAGTGCCCTTGTATGAACATCATCACGGTTGCCGCACTGATACGGAAGATGCCAGTACTATTTCATTCGGTACTCTTGTGATACTGTAAGAGTTGCCAATTGGGAGCGGACGCCAGCACTCAAACCAATCATCCCACAGCAATGATTAAAGTCTTCCCTGTTAGGCCTCAATCACGACAATGAGCGTGCATGATCCTTAAGCAATATAGTGCACTGGCATAAAAGCTGCTGATATCAAACTATTTGGCCCACTTGACCAAATAGACGCAGCATATGGCAGCAATATGGAGGGTCACACTGAATCGCTGTCGTCGAGAAACACATTGCAGCAATCCATTTAGATGAACGATTAGAAGAGTGATCCAGACACTCACTCTAAAATAGAAAATAACATGGTTGTTAGTTTATTATCTGCTCTAAATGTATAGAGGTCAAATTCTCACTCTGTCTACATGCATAAGTATAAATGTTTGTGTGTGTGTCTGTATGATGTACTCACCTCACAACTACAGTTTAACACGATTCCAACTAATCCCAACTCTGATAATAATAAAAAAATAGTTTAATTCCAATGCAATACACAATACTCAATACTAACCGTAACAACTCATGCCAATCATCGGTGACAACAACACTGACGACTTCCGCACTGGATGATTATAAGGACATCTGCAATACTTACCTGATGACAATCAAAAACTGTCCTGGATGCGTGTTCTGGAATTAAACATTATAATTATTTATATTTTCACGAAATTCACGTATTTCTACGCAATTTCAATGTTTTTGTCTTATTTGTTTATCTTTGCTCGCTTAAGTGTGACCATGTATAAGTTAGTAGATTTAAACCAAAAATTACTGTCGGGGCAGCCAAGAAGCATTATATACTAGCCATGTTAAGTAAACATAATGTTACCTCTAGTTCCTAGGTTGAACCGGTTAAAATTGCTGTTGTAATAAACCACACAGCAGTAACGCTCCCTTACAGTTAAAAGTAATGATGCAAAAATAACGGCTGGCGTTTCAAACGGTTCCTTTTTAGGTCCAATTCTATTCATATTAAATCTATTCATCATCTGAGCCGCTGTCATTACTAACGCAAAATCGGCAATACCTGGAGCTGAACGAAAAGAGCATTTGCGGATGTCACCGTAATAATGTGTACTGCTGACCACCCTTGCAATTATTTGAATCCAGCAGAATTTTCATCACGTTGTCAAATGATCATCAGCTCATGTTTTGTATACGCTGAGAAACCTGAATGAGAGAGGCATTATAATTTGAAGAAGATGAATTGGCCAATAAATAAAAACTCACTTATCTATCTATCGATCGAATAGAACTCAGCCGTATGCTTTCACTTGCCACATGTGTAATTCGACTATGTATTAAAATAAGTGCAAGAGCAATTGTATTGGGGTGACTCATATGTCATAATAGGCGTCTTGCAATGGATTACAAAATGCTGCTGATGGCTCGATCAGTTCCTTGTGTTTCTTGGCTGCACTCACCTCAAATGCACAGCTCTTTCGGGTGCGTAAGCTGCAAAATAAAATATTCAGATGAATATTGAAAGGATTGAGGTATATTAGAAATTCAACTAAAAGAGAGTCTTATCTGATTAAAACATCTCAAGAGGCTTTCCTGCAGCCAAGAGGATTTTAAGGGACCAAATATAATGAAGAGCGAGCACATTAAGAAACAACCTAATCGGCTATGAAAAAGAAAGCAATTAATGTTGTCATATACTAAGACAATTTCATATGACATCCAATCGACATCAAAGTCTATAGATCAGGCAAGCGAGAAACAAAGCTGATCGATTCCCTGTTCCTGAAATTAATACACAATATATTATGTCATTGATTTCGGAATTCATTAACCCCAATTTGCTACATTATGTTTTAAATATTGTTCAACACATGTTTTAAATATTGTTCAACTATCGTTTAAGTGTGGTAAAATACCTGTGAAAATAATCGATATTGTGCAATCGAAAGCAGTCTCTGTTAACCTTATGTATGTACATATGTTAACCGTGTTCGGCTGTAATTCAATTTTATCTGTTGCTGTCTAGTAATATGATTAAATTGAAATTATTTGAATAATATAGACAATTAAAGAGCAAATTGTGTATACAAAAAAATAATTAGATTTTCATTAAAGTGTTTATTCAATATATATATGTATATGTAGATGGGTGAACAGTAAACAGTCTTGTAGAAAATGATTAACATTAAAGAGTGTATCTTCTCGGTTGGCTATTATTTCTGCTAATAGCTCAACAATTGTGTGGCTAAGCAAAGGAAAGAAAACAACACTAGGGGAAAAAAACATAAAATAATCAAGAAGCCATCAACCAACAAAGGATACAGCTGCAAATATTAGTGCAGCAGTGACAAACGAAGGTAAGCAATACAATGATGTGCCATATTCCGCAGCATTGGAAAAGGTTTTTAGTAATGAGTTCATTGTATCGCAACTATCTCAAACGCACACAGACAAATCCGACAAGCCATTTGGTAGCTCACCTATGAGTAACCTAGACTCGACCACTGAGACTTTAAAGACCCCAATTATTGAAAATACTAAATATAAACGAACATAAAACAGCACAATTGCACGAAATTATATATCACTGAAAAGGAAATGCATTGTCAAGTAGGAACCTCAGCAAGACCCAGTTATCTCTTACTCAGCATTATAAACAATATCTCTCAAAAGTGGTTTTGCCAATTGTATCAGAAAAAACGTAGATTACAATTCTCATTCCCCTAACAGAATATCTGAATGAAACATCATATAAATAAATCACAAATAATAGCTTAGCAACGATACAATAACGTTAAGCAAATACCAATGAGAACAGAGGAGTCAACACATCATGTTAAAATCCTTCCGTTATTCGTCACAATGGTGCCGACAATCATGACAATGCTGCCTGAAAGCATATAATGTTATATGAACTATGTTAAACGAGTATGAAATCCAACTACTCACACATCAGAGACGAAGCAAGAATGCACTTGAAGAGGATGGTAACAAATTATTTGTTAATAAAATTCATGCATATGTACAAAGTAAATCATTAATGACATCAAACAGACAGGTAACTCTAGTTTGTAGAAATTCTGGTAGTAACAATGACTCTCTGACGACACTCTAATCAGCAGTAAAAACAATATCAGCAGGAGGAAAGCAATTACAGAATTGATAGTCTTAAAGCAAGCATGACTTGACACTTTAATTAAATTGAAAACAAATAAGTTCATATTGCTTGCTATTGTTGCACCACTTGCATCTTTGCCACTTTATGCAACTTAAGACTCATTGTTTTTGTTGTTGTTCAACTTTTTTGCTGAAATAGACAATTGTTTGTCCGAGTGCATGAATTGCATTAAGAAAAACACACTTTTAGTTAAATTGATAGTACTGCTGCCGGTTTAACCTAGGAACTAGAGTTAACATTATGTTTACTTAACATGGCTAGTATATAATGCTTCTTGACTGTCCCGACAGTAATTTTTGGTATAAATCTACTAACTTGTACATGGTCACACTTAAGCGAGCAAAGATAAACAAATAAGACCAAAACATTGAATTTGCGTAGAAATACGTGAATTTCGTGAAAATATAAATAATTATAATGTTTAATTCCAGAACACGCATCCAGGACAGTTTATGATTGCCTTCAGGTAAGTATTGCAGATGTCCTTATAATCATTCAGTGTGGAAGTCGTCAGTGTTGTTGTCACCGATGATTGGCAGGAGTTGTTACGGTTAGTATTGAGTATTGTGTATTGCATTGGAATTAAACTAATTTTTTATCATTTTTCAGAGTTGGAATCGTGTTAAACTGTAGTTGTGAGGTGAGTACATCATACAGACACACACACAAACATTTATACTTATGTATGTACACAGAGTGAGAATTTGACCTCTATACATTTAGTAGCAGATTATAAACTAACAACCATGTTATTTTCTATTTTAGAGTGAGTGTCTGGATCACTCTTTTAATCGTTCATCTAAATGGATTGCTGCAATGTGTTTCTCAACGACAGCGATTCAGTGAGACCCTCCATATTGCTGCCATATGCTGCGTCTATTTGGTCAAGTGGGCCAAATAGTTTGATATCAGCAGCTTTTATGCCAGTGCACTATATTGCTTAAGGATCATGCACGCTCATTGTCGTGATTGAGGCCTAACAGGGAAGACTTCAATCATTGCTGTGTGATGATTGGTTTGAGTGCTGGCGTCCGCTTCCAATTGGCAACTCTTACAGTATCACAAGAGTACCGAATGAAATAGTACTGGCATCTTCCGTATCAGTGCGGCAACCGTGATGATGTTTATACACGGGCACGGCCCTTGCAATGGCCTAACTGGGAAGGCCTCTAACTTCCCCTTGCGATGCATTGTTTGGGAGCTGGCATCTGCTCCAAATTTGACATTTGCAGCAAGTTGACGCAAGTGGCATTTTTTTGGCATGTCATCTATGGTGGCTTCTGGTCGTCTCATTCGGATTATGATTGTCTGTATCACAACCAATTTAGCAGCAAAGCTCTACTACAACTCTGTCACTTCTAAACACAACAACAAGAATAACAACTACAGTACAGAGTGATACAGTGTTCACCTCCCAGATACAGAGTGTTCACGTCCCAATGGGTGTTATGTTCAATAAGACTAGACGAAAATTTGAATGTAATTAACTAATATTAATCCATTTACCAAATCTCATCAATCTATACAACTTGCTGCAAATGTCAAATTTGGAGCAGATGCCAGCTCCCAAACAATGCATCGCAAGTGGAAGTTGGAGGCCGTCCCAGTTAGGCCATTGCAAGGGCAGTGCCCTTGTATGAACATCATCACGGTTGCCGCACTGATACGGAAGATGCCAGTACTATTTCATTCGGTACTCTTGTGATACTGTAAGAGTTGCCAATTGGGAGCGGACGCCAGCACTCAAACCAATCATCCCACAGCAATGATTAAAGTCTTCCCTGTTAGGCCTCAATCACGACAATGAGCGTGCATGATCCTTAAGCAATATAGTGCACTGGCATAAAAGCTGCTGATATCAAACTATTTGGCCCACTTGACCAAATAGACGCAGCATATGGCAGCAATATGGAGGGTCACACTGAATCGCTGTCGTCGAGAAACACATTGCAGCAATCCATTTAGATGAACGATTAGAAGAGTGATCCAGACACTCACTCTAAAATAGAAAATAACATGGTTGTTAGTTTATTATCTGCTCTAAATGTATAGAGGTCAAATTCTCACTCTGTCTACATGCATAAGTATAAATGTTTGTGTGTGTGTCTGTATGATGTACTCACCTCACAACTACAGTTTAACACGATTCCAACTAATCCCAACTCTGATAATAATAAAAAAATAGTTTAATTCCAATGCAATACACAATACTCAATACTAACCGTAACAACTCATGCCAATCATCGGTGACAACAACACTGACGACTTCCGCACTGGATGATTATAAGGACATCTGCAATACTTACCTGATGACAATCAAAAACTGTCCTGGATGCGTGTTCTGGAATTAAACATTATAATTATTTATATTTTCACGAAATTCACGTATTTCTACGCAATTTCAATGTTTTTGTCTTATTTGTTTATCTTTGCTCGCTTAAGTGTGACCATGTATAAGTTAGTAGATTTAAACCAAAAATTACTGTCGGGGCAGCCAAGAAGCATTATATACTAGCCATGTTAAGTAAACATAATGTTACCTCTAGTTCCTAGGTTGAACCGGTTAAAATTGCTGTTGTAATAAACCACACAGCAGTAACGCTCCCTTACAGTTAAAAGTAATGATGCAAAAATAACGGCTGGCGTTTCAAACGGTTCCTTTTTAGGTCCAATTCTATTCATATTAAATCTATTCATCATCTGAGCCGCTGTCATTACTAACGCAAAATCGGCAATACCTGGAGCTGAACGAAAAGAGCATTTGCGGATGTCACCGTAATAATGTGTACTGCTGACCACCCTTGCAATTATTTGAATCCAGCAGAATTTTCATCACGTTGTCAAATGATCATCAGCTCATGTTTTGTATACGCTGAGAAACCTGAATGAGAGAGGCATTATAATTTGAAGAAGATGAATTGGCCAATAAATAAAAACTCACTTATCTATCTATCGATCGAATAGAACTCAGCCGTATGCTTTCACTTGCCACATGTGTAATTCGACTATGTATTAAAATAAGTGCAAGAGCAATTGTATTGGGGTGACTCATATGTCATAATAGGCGTCTTGCAATGGATTACAAAATGCTGCTGATGGCTCGATCAGTTCCTTGTGTTTCTTGGCTGCACTCACCTCAAATGCACAGCTCTTTCGGGTGCGTAAGCTGCAAAATAAAATATTCAGATGAATATTGAAAGGATTGAGGTATATTAGAAATTCAACTAAAAGAGAGTCTTATCTGATTAAAACATCTCAAGAGGCTTTCCTGCAGCCAAGAGGATTTTAAGGGACCAAATATAATGAAGAGCGAGCACATTAAGAAACAACCTAATCGGCTATGAAAAGAAAGCAATTAATGTTGTCATATACTAAGACAATTTCATATGACATCCAATCGACATCAAAGTCTATAGATCAGGCAAGCGAGAAACAAAGCTGATCGATTCCCTGTTCCTGAAATTAATACATAATATATTATGTCATTGATTTCGGAATTCATTAACCCCAATTTGCTACATTATGTTTTAAATATTGTTCAACACATGTTTTAAATATTGTTCAACTATCGTTTAAGTGTGGTAAAATACCTGTGAAAATAATCGATATTGTGCAATCGAAAGCAGTCTCTGTTAACCTTATGTATGTACATATGTTAACCGTGTTCGGCTGTAATTCAATTTTATCTGTTGCTGTCTAGTAATATGATTAAATTGAAATTATTTGAATAATATAGACAATTAAAGAGCAAATTGTGTATACAAAAAATAATTAGATTTTCATTAAAGTGTTTATTCAATATATATATGTATATGTAGATGGGTGAACAGTAAACAGTCTTGTAGAAAATGATTAACATTAAAGAGTGTATCTTCTCGGTTGGCTATTATTTCTGCTAATAGCTCAACAATTGTGTGGCTAAGCAAAGGAAAGAAAACAACACTAGGGGAAAAAAACATAAAATAATCAAGAAGCCATCAACCAACAAAGGATACAGCTGCAAATATTAGTGCAGCAGTGACAAACGAAGGTAAGCAATACAATGATGTGCCATATTCCGCAGCATTGGAAAAGGTTTTTAGTAATGAGTTCATTGTATCGCAACTATCTCAAACGCACACAGACAAATCCGACAAGCCATTTGGTAGCTCACCTATGAGTAACCTAGACTCGACCACTGAGACTTTAAAGACCCCAATTATTGAAAATACTAAATATAAACGAACATAAAACAGCACAATTGCACGAAATTATATATCACTGAAAAGGAAATGCATTGTCAAGTAGGAACCTCAGCAAGACCCAGTTATCTCTTACTCAGCATTATAAACAATATCTCTCAAAAGTGGTTTTGCCAATTGTATCAGAAAAAACGTAGATTACAATTCTCATTCCCCTAACAGAATATCTGAATGAAACATCATATAAATAAATCACAAATAATAGCTTAGCAACGATACAATAACGTTAAGCAAATACCAATGAGAACAGAGGAGTCAACACATCATGTTAAAATCCTTCCGTTATTCGTCACAATGGTGCCGACAATCATGACAATGCTGCCTGAAAGCATATAATGTTATATGAACTATGTTAAACGAGTATGAAATCCAACTACTCACACATCAGAGACGAAGCAAGAATGCACTTGAAGAGGATGGTAACAAATTATTTGTTAATAAAATTCATGCATATGTACAAAGTAAATCATTAATGACATCAAACAGACAGGTAACTCTAGTTTGTAGAAATTCTGGTAGTAACAATGACTCTCTGACGACACTCTAATCAGCAGTAAAAACAATATCAGCAGGAGGAAAGCAATTACAGAATTGATAGTCTTAAAGCAAGCATGACTTGACACTTTAATTAAATTGAAAACAAATAAGTTCATATTGCTTGCTATTGTTGCACCACTTGCATCTTTGCCACTTTATGCAACTTAAGACTCATTGTTTTTGTTGTTGTTCAACTTTTTTGCTGAAATAGACAATTGTTTGTCCGAGTGCATGAATTGCATTAAGAAAAACACACTTTTAGTTAAATTGATAGTACTGCTGCCGGTTTAACCTAGGAACTAGAGTTAACATTATGTTTACTTAACATGGCTAGTATATAATGCTTCTTGACTGTCCCGACAGTAATTTTTGGTATAAATCTACTAACTTGTACATGGTCACACTTAAGCGAGCAAAGATAAACAAATAAGACCAAAACATTGAATTTGCGTAGAAATACGTGAATTTCGTGAAAATATAAATAATTATAATGTTTAATTCCAGAACACGCATCCAGGACAGTTTATGATTGCCTTCAGGTAAGTATTGCAGATGTCCTTATAATCATTCAGTGTGGAAGTCGTCAGTGTTGTTGTCACCGATGATTGGCAGGAGTTGTTACGGTTAGTATTGAGTATTGTGTATTGCATTGGAATTAAACTAATTTTTTATCATTTTTCAGAGTTGGAATCGTGTTAAACTGTAGTTGTGAGGTGAGTACATCATACAGACACACACACAAACATTTATACTTATGTATGTACACAGAGTGAGAATTTGACCTCTATACATTTAGTAGCAGATTATAAACTAACAACCATGTTATTTTCTATTTTAGAGTGAGTGTCTGGATCACTCTTTTAATCGTTCATCTAAATGGATTGCTGCAATGTGTTTCTCAACGACAGCGATTCAGTGAGACCCTCCATATTGCTGCCATATGCTGCGTCTATTTGGTCAAGTGGGCCAAATAGTTTGATATCAGCAGCTTTTATGCCAGTGCACTATATTGCTTAAGGATCATGCACGCTCATTGTCGTGATTGAGGCCTAACAGGGAAGACTTCAATCATTGCTGTGTGATGATTGGTTTGAGTGCTGGCGTCCGCTTCCAATTGGCAACTCTTACAGTATCACAAGAGTACCGAATGAAATAGTACTGGCATCTTCCGTATCAGTGCGGCAACCGTGATGATGTTTATACACGGGCACGGCCCTTGCAATGGCCTAACTGGGAAGGCCTCTAACTTCCCCTTGCGATGCATTGTTTGGGAGCTGGCATCTGCTCCAAATTTGACATTTGCAGCAAGTTGACGCAAGTGGCATTTTTTTGGCATGTCATCTATGGTGGCTTCTGGTCGTCTCATTCGGATTATGATTGTCTGTATCACAACCAATTTAGCAGCAAAGCTCTACTACAACTCTGTCACTTCTAAACACAACAACAAGAATAACAACTACAGTACAGAGTGATACAGTGTTCACCTCCCAGATACAGAGTGTTCACGTCCCAATGGGTGTTATGTTCAATAAGACTAGACGAAAATTTGAATGTAATTAACTAATATTAATCCATTTACCAAATCTCATCAATCTATACAACTTGCTGCAAATGTCAAATTTGGAGCAGATGCCAGCTCCCAAACAATGCATCGCAAGTGGAAGTTGGAGGCCGTCCCAGTTAGGCCATTGCAAGGGCAGTGCCCTTGTATGAACATCATCACGGTTGCCGCACTGATACGGAAGATGCCAGTACTATTTCATTCGGTACTCTTGTGATACTGTAAGAGTTGCCAATTGGGAGCGGACGCCAGCACTCAAACCAATCATCCCACAGCAATGATTAAAGTCTTCCCTGTTAGGCCTCAATCACGACAATGAGCGTGCATGATCCTTAAGCAATATAGTGCACTGGCATAAAAGCTGCTGATATCAAACTATTTGGCCCACTTGACCAAATAGACGCAGCATATGGCAGCAATATGGAGGGTCACACTGAATCGCTGTCGTCGAGAAACACATTGCAGCAATCCATTTAGATGAACGATTAGAAGAGTGATCCAGACACTCACTCTAAAATAGAAAATAACATGGTTGTTAGTTTATTATCTGCTCTAAATGTATAGAGGTCAAATTCTCACTCTGTCTACATGCATAAGTATAAATGTTTGTGTGTGTGTCTGTATGATGTACTCACCTCACAACTACAGTTTAACACGATTCCAACTAATCCCAACTCTGATAATAATAAAAAAATAGTTTAATTCCAATGCAATACACAATACTCAATACTAACCGTAACAACTCATGCCAATCATCGGTGACAACAACACTGACGACTTCCGCACTGGATGATTATAAGGACATCTGCAATACTTACCTGATGACAATCAAAAACTGTCCTGGATGCGTGTTCTGGAATTAAA
The DNA here is from genome assembly GCF_023558435.1 of Drosophila sulfurigaster albostrigata. NCBI lineage: Eukaryota > Metazoa > Arthropoda > Insecta > Diptera > Drosophilidae > Drosophila > Drosophila sulfurigaster. The sequence goes on along the minus strand of NW_026909727.1, from coordinate 139,811 downwards.
CATTATAATTATTTATATTTTCACGAAATTCACGTATTTCTACGCAATTTCAATGTTTTTGTCTTATTTGTTTATCTTTGCTCGCTTAAGTGTGACCATGTATAAGTTAGTAGATTTAAACCAAAAATTACTGTCGGGGCAGCCAAGAAGCATTATATACTAGCCGTGTTAAGTAAAAATAATGTTACCTCTAGTTCCTAGGTTGAACCGGTTAAAATTGCTGTTGTAATAAACCACACAGCAGTAACGCTCCCTTACAGTTAAAAGTAATGATGCAAAAATAACGGCTGGCGTTTCAAACGGTTCCTTTTTAGGTCCAATTCTATTCATATTAAATCTATTCATCATCTGAGCCGCTGTCATTACTAACGCAAAATCGGCAATACCTGGAGCTGAACGAAAAGAGCATTTGCGGATGTCACCGTAATAATGTGTACTGCTGACCACCCTTGCAATTATTTGAATCCAGCAGAATTTTCATCACGTTGTCAAATGATCATCAGCTCATGTTTTGTATACGCTGAGAAACCTGAATGAGAGAGGCATTATAATTTGAAGAAGATGAATTGGCCAATAAATAAAAACTCACTTATCTATCTATCGATCGAATAGAACTCAGCCGTATGCTTTCACTTGCCACATGTGTAATTCGACTATGTATTAAAATAAGTGCAAGAGCAATTGTATTGGGGTGACTCATATGTCATAATAGGCGTCTTGCAATGGATTACAAAATGCTGCTGATGGCTCGATCAGTTCCTTGTGTTTCTTGGCTGCACTCACCTCAAATGCACAGCTCTTTCGGGTGCGTAAGCTGCAAAATAAAATATTCAGATGAATATTGAAAGGATTGAGGTATATTAGAAATTCAACTAAAAGAGAGTCTTATCTGATTAAAACATCTCAAGAGGCTTTCCTGCAGCCAAGAGGATTTTAAGGGACCAAATATAATGAAGAGCGAGCACATTAAGAAACAACCTAATCGGCTATGAAAAGAAAGCAATTAATGTTGTCATATACTAAGACAATTTCATATGACATCCAATCGACATCAAAGTCTATAGATCAGGCAAGCGAGAAACAAAGCTGATCGATTCCCTGTTCCTGAAATTAATACATAATATATTATGTCATTGATTTCGGAATTCATTAACCCCAATTTGCTACATTATGTTTTAAATATTGTTCAACACATGTTTTAAATATTGTTCAACTATCGTTTAAGTGTGGTAAAATACCTGTGAAAATAATCGATATTGTGCAATCGAAAGCAGTCTCTGTTAACCTTATGTATGTACATATGTTAACCGTGTTCGGCTGTAATTCAATTTTATCTGTTGCTGTCTAGTAATATGATTAAATTGAAATTATTTGAATAATATAGACAATTAAAGAGCAAATTGTGTATACAAAAAATAATTAGATTTTCATTAAAGTGTTTATTCAATATATATATGTATATGTAGATGGGTGAACAGTAAACAGTCTTGTAGAAAATGATTAACATTAAAGAGTGTATCTTCTCGGTTGGCTATTATTTCTGCTAATAGCTCAACAATTGTGTGGCTAAGCAAAGGAAAGAAAACAACACTAGGGGAAAAAAACATAAAATAATCAAGAAGCCATCAACCAACAAAGGATACAGCTGCAAATATTAGTGCAGCAGTGACAAACGAAGGTAAGCAATACAATGATGTGCCATATTCCGCAGCATTGGAAAAGGTTTTTGTACGAGACAAGCGCTGGTACAGAGGAGTACGTCGTGACGGCAGGTGTTCCACAAGGGTCGGTCTTGGGCCCTCTTCTGTGGAATGCCATGTATGATGGCATCCTGAGACTAACCCTCCCACCGGGCACGCACATGGTTGGCTTCGCAGACAACATCGCTGTCCTTGTCGTGAGGAAGGAGCTGTTGCAGGCCGAGAGGGTGTGCAACCAAGCAATTGCGACCATCCAGCAGTGGCTTGTCTCAGTTGGGCTGGCACTTGCGCCGCATAAAACGGAAGCCGTGCTGATAAGCAGCAGGAAACGTGTAGAAGTAGCGAAAATTTCGGTTGGTTGCACAACTATTTCGTCCAAAAGAGCGATTAAGTATCTGGGAGTATGGATCGATACAAGGCTCAGCTTTCGAGAGCACCTGGAAGCGACGAGCAATAAAGCTGCAGGCATGAACCGGCTACTTTCGAGGCTCATGGCGAATATTGGAGGCCCAAAACAATTGCGACGATCGCTGATCGCGGGTGCCATGCGATCCATCGCACTGTTCGCGGCACCAGTTTGGGTTCGAGCACTGGACACCAGGAGTTACTGCCAAGGCTGGAGGCAGCGTTCAGGAAGAGTGCCATCCGCATCATTAGCGGATTCCGTACAATCTCTGAGGACGCTGCGTTCGTCATCGCTGGTGTACCTCCGTTTGTGGAAATGGCCAGAGAGCGAGCTGATACCTATCGGCAGCTGCGATCCCGGTACCACAGCAACGCCGAATGCCTTGAGAGGTGGCAGCGACGTTGGGATAGGTCTCCAAAAGGCCGCTGGACGCATCGGCTTATCCCGAACATCGGGGAATGGACCGGCAGGAAGCACGGCCAAGTCAACTTCCACTTGACACAGGTGCTAAGCGGCCATGGATGCTTCAGAAGCTATCTGCACCGCTTTGGTCATGAAGCTTCTGGCAACTGCTCTGAGTGTGGAACACTGGAGGATGCTGAGCATGCTATGTTCGCCTGCAAGATATATGGATCACTACGCAACGACTTGGAAAGGGCACTTGGCGTAGCGATTGCGGTGGGAAACTTGGTCCCGCTTATGCTGCAATCAGTGGGCAACTGGGTCGTGATATGCGAGTTTGTGTCAACTGTGATGCAGACCCAACGTAGCATGGAGAGAGCCAGGAGGGAGTCGATGGAATAGGTGGCGCTATGTCTCTTGTGACGCATTGCTTCACGGCCGTACCGCAGGAGATCGCACTGCCCTATACCCATCATAATTTATTTATATAGTGTATCTCGTTAGCATATTAAAACTAGTAATAGTAGAGCAAAGTCGAAATAAAAAAAAAAAAACACACACACACAACCCCGTGTGGATGGCGGGCAATAGAATTCCTCCACAGTATACCCGCTTGTCGTACGAGGCGACTAAAGGGTGAACAAAAACGGTGTTGGTCGTGACCGATTGGCGCCTCACAGCGGAAAGACTCTGACTGCCTCTAACTTGGTAGGGGCCAGATCGATTCCAATCGTAGCTCGACAAGTAGCTCGCTACCGCCGACCACTAGGGTCAGGTAACGCCCGGGTAGCCCTCTGAACACCCGTCCAAGGGCCAGCAAAAGCGAGAAGGCGATCATGGTCTGGCAGTGAGACCTTAAACAAATGCTATGGGTGATTCCCAGAAGATAATAATCAATATGGAAGGTCCTAAAGGAACCAACCTTACGATGCAGGGAGTCGGATCCCCAGTACCGGCGATTTCGAGGGGTGAGCAAGCGGGCCCCCGGTCGTCGAAATCCTTTGACCGCAATGCCTCGGTGGTGGCGAACTTGGCCACCGACGCAGATAACATGACAAGCGCCCTACACAGGAGAGTGAAATACGGCGAGAGCGGATATAGTTCGGAGCCCATATTTAATCCTTTCCAGGGCAGTAAGAAGACGATTAGATCTCCAAAGGCAAATCCGAAGGATCCTACAGAGGAACCCACGTATTCGGTGGCCCTACAGAATAGAGGAGGGGAATCGCAAGGAGCCGTTATCGATAGTACTCGAAGCTTCGACGTGTTGGGGAAAAGATAAGAGCTCTTAGCAAGATGTTGGAAGGGAGACGCACAATCCACCAACCAATGAGGAACCTGATCGATAACATCATGGAGCTTTACGCGGCAGTGGATGAAGAGAGGGCAGCGAAAACATCTCCGGAGCCGAGGGCTGCAGAAGGCAAGAGAACCAGAGAGGAGAGAGGCGACAAGGTGTCACCGCCGCCTACACCCAAAAAACCAAGAGGGCAGGTTCACAAACCCAAACCGGCGGCAGCTCCTCAAGAGAGGCCGCAAACCCACCAACCAGGCATCGATACCAACAAGAGCAAGGAGTGGAAGAAGGTGCCAAAGCGTGCCAGAAGGACCAAATCAGCTAAGCCGGACGCAATAATAGTGAGAGGGTCCAACGACGTATCGTATGCTGACATACTGCGATCCGTGAAAGCCGAGCCAAAGCTGAAGGAGCTTGCCAACCATGTCAGAGGCATACGGAAAACAGCAAAGGGTGAACTTCTCTTCGAGCTCGAAAAGTCAGCAGACCCAATCACGAAGGGTATACACGAGGCAGTCCAAGACTTCCTGGGCCCTAGTGTAGAGGTGATAGCGCTGACGGAGTCCTCAGTCATAGAGGTGAAGGACATAGACGAAGTGACATCTGAGGAGGAACTTCTGGAGGCACTGATAACACAGTTCGGAGAGGTGAGGATCACAAAATCCTGCATTGTCTCATTCCGGAAGGCCTACGGAGGAACGCAGACAGCAACGCTGAGACTCCCAGTCGATTCGGCCAATAAGATGGTAGAAACTGGCAAAGTGCGAGTAGGCTGGGTTATCTGTCGCATAAGAAGGAAGGTTCAGCTAGTCCGCTGCTTTAAATGCATGGATTTCGGTCACGTAGCAAGTAGATGCACCGAAACAGTTGAGTACAAGGACACATGCTTCAGTTGTGGGGAAACAGGCCACAAGGCGAAGCTATGCAACAAGGCCCCAAAATGTATACTCTGCAGCAGAAAAGGAGAGAAGGCAGTAGACCACCCGGCGAATAGCAGTAGGTGCCCATACCTCAAAAAAGCGCTCAGCAAAACAAGCGGAAGATGACACGGTTCTATCAACTGAACCTGAACCACTGCGAGGCAGCAGAGGACCTGCTTATGCAAAAAGTTAGAGAAACAAGGACAGACGTGGCTATATTGAGCGAACCCTATCGCATTAAATCCTCCAACACTTGGGTTGGAGATAAATCGCGTAAGGCAGCCGTCTGGAGTTGTGGGCAGCAGGCCCCACCAGCTACCGAGGTCATGGCCGAAAACGGCTTTATCCGTGCCAAGGTACAGGGTCTGTACATATACAGTTGCTATCTGGCCCCGTCACTCAGCCAGGCGGACTACAATAGCATACTCGACAAGCTGGTCAACGATGCGAGAAGTAAAACCCCGTGCCTCATTGCTGGAGACTTCAATGCTTGGGCGACCGAATGGGGAAGCACTTGCACCAACTCAAGAGGTAGGGCAGTCCTGGACTCTGTTGCTCTACTAGATGTAGTACTCCTAAATCGGGGGGGTGCAAACACATTTAGTAGAGGAACGGCAGGTTCAGTGATTGATCTGACTTTTGTGAGTAGCTCACTAGCCCCGAGAGCCTCCTGGAGTCTTAGCAGTGAATACACCCATAGTGACCACCAAGCTGTAATTACGGAAATTCACAGACACTCCTCCCCCTCGGTACCCAACAGGCCAATCCGATACAGAGCAGAAACTTTCGATAAAGAGATTTTCGAATCCATGCTCCATGGACTGGAGATCAACGGCTCGGCAGCAAACAGCACGAGGCAGCTCATGTCCAAGCTAACCCAGGCATGCGATGCATCAATGCGTAAAGCAGGACGAGGTACAAAGCACCAACCTGTATACTGGTGGAACCAGGATATCGCCAAGGCCCGCAAGGATTGCTTTCAGGCACGACGAAGGTACCAGAGGACCCTTACACTTGATCCCACAGAGCAGACGCCCATCACCAGGCACTGAGGGAAAAAGGCGCATATTGAAATCGCTGATTAAAAGCAGCAAGAGGAAGCTGTTCTTAGAGCTTTGCGACGAAGCCGACGCCGACCCCTGGGGTTCAGCCTACAAACTGGCTATGAAAAAACTCCACGCATTCAGACCAGCTTGCCCAACATGCCCAGAATTATTGGCGAAAACAGTAGCACACCTATTCCCGAGCAAGCCGAGATCGGCATATGGGATGGCTACTGATACTTCGACGTTCGCCCAAGTGACAGAGGATGAAGTCCTGTCGGCAGCACGCTTGATCAAGCCAGGGAAAGCTCCAGGCCCAGACGGAATACCGAGTGCAGTTGCTAGAAAGGCCCTCGAGATCCAACCAAGGTGCTTCGCCTCCACCTTTAGCAAATGCATGCTGGAAGGAGTGTTTCCTAATGTCTGGAAGATACAAGACCTGGTCCTAATACCAAAAGGGAACAAGCCACCTGAAGACCCTTCCGGGTACAGACCCATTTGTCTGCTCGATTCGGTAGGCAAGGCTCTCGAGAGAGTAATCTGCACGCGACTCAATGCAGAGATTGACAGAGTTGGGGGTCTCTGTGAGTCGCAGTTTGGCTTCCGGAAGGCCCGATCAACAAGGCACGCAATCCAGGAGGTGACAGACCTGGCAAAAAAGGCCATAGAAGGCAAACGCTGGCTGTGGGGTGAAAAAGAGTACTGCCTGGTAGTAACCCTAGACGTCAGGAATGCGTTCAATTCAGCGAACTGGGACAAGATTATGCAAAGTCTGAACAACCTGAGCATAAACCCACAACTGATAGGCATAATAGGAAGCTACCTAAATGGCAGAATTCTTCGCTACCAAACCAGTGAAGGAACGAAAACGTACGAAGTCACAGGAGGAGTCCCACAGGGATCGGTCCTCGGCCCGACCCTCTGGAATCTCATGTACGATGGCATTCTACGGCTGAGACTTCCACCAGGCGTGAAAATGATCGGGTTTGCGGACGATGTGGCGATAGTGGCAGTAGGCAAACACCTACGTGAACTGGAGATAGCCACCAACAGGGCAATTGTACAGGCCCAAGAATGGCTAACCAATGCCTAGCAGAGCACAAAACGGAGGCGGTACTCATAAGCTCGAGGAAGACCGTGGAAACCGCGAACCTCACGGTAGGACGTACAGCCATAACATCCCGACCGTACATCAAGTACCTGGGGGTTATACTAGACCACAGATTGTCCTTCAAGGTACATTTGAAGCTAGTAGCCGACAAGGCATCAGTGGCATGCTCTGCATTGGCTCGCATAATGCCAAATACCAGAGGTCCGAAGGAGTTGCGCCGCAGACTCATCAGTGGTGTAGTGCGTTCGATAACCACATACGCAGCATCAATCTGGGTAGGTGCAATCGAATGCAGGACGTACACGAGGGATATACAAGCGGTATACAGGACGTGCGCGCTCAGAATCACAAGTGCGTTTCGCACTGTGTCGGGTGAAGCCGCCAAAGTACTGGCAGGTCTGATGCCTTTTGATATCCACGTCCGAGAACTCGTGCTGAACAGTAACACCCACAGCGGAAGCAGAGCAGCGAACAGGCAGATTTCCCTAAGCGAGTGGCAGCGCAGGTGGAGTTCATCCAACAAAGGCGCATGGACGCGTACCCTCATCCCGGGAGTGAGTGAATGGGTAAATAAGAAACACGGACAGGTGAACTACTACCTGACGCAACTTTTGAGCGGACACGGCTGTTTTAAAGACTACCTCTTCCGTTTTGGGCATGAGGCAGACCCACTCTGTCCCAGATGCGGGATAGGATACCCGGAAGACGCCGAGCATGTGTTAACTGTCCGAGATTCAGAAGAGAACGAGAAAGAGTGGAACGGAAGTATGGGGAACCGGTGACGCCATCGAATCTTGTATACCACATGCTGGCAAACATGGACAACTGGGAGGCTGCAGATGAAATGGCGAACGCAGTCATGAAGGATCTACGGCGGGAAGAAAGATCCCGGAGACCGGAGTATGGCCGATAAGGCCATACTCTCCGCCGAAGTAATACTTAACGGTCGTTCCGGCGGAGAAGTAGACAGGAGTTTAAACAGGCATAGTCCTGGTTTCGCAGGGGCCACTTGTACGTACCGCGGTGCGTCAACGTCCTTGTAATAAATTAAAAACACACACACACACACACACACACACACACACGCACACACACACAGACACACACACACGCGCACACACACAAACACACACACACAAATAATCAGGATGAACCCATCAAAGGAGGCTAGCAAGGGAGAGGAGATTGACTTCACCGAAGTTAATCTTCCTCTTATTACTCCTCTTGCTGGGACATTCAATTCCTCTCCAATGACATGGAGGTTCAACCAACAGCGAATTATTTGAATGGAATAAAGGATAAGAAGAAGCTCCCTTTCCACGCTCCACCAAGGAATAGGGAATTCACAATCTATGGAGCGTCTAATGTTCCTAGTAAATTTAACACTAATTCCCTAAAATTAAAATTGGAAAACTATTTAATTTACCTCCCGGCACGCTATGATCAAGTTGAATATGTACGCATTAAAGAATTAAATACTGGTAATTATACTCTGTCAAAACAGGATGATGGAGATATTGTATTCAAATTGAAATTGTAATTGAATAAAAATAAGCAAAAGAATAAATTCTATTAACAAAATAAATTTAAAAATTTTTTAAATGGGGAATGGTAAACTTGGGGAATTTTCAGCTTTCTTTTTCAACTTTCTTTTCCAGCTTTATTACTTCTGATACTTATTTCAAATAAATGTTATTGAAATGTAATGTAAATTTGAAATTTTCATTAGGGAATGGGAAATTGGGGAATTTTCAGCTTTCTTTTTCAGCCACTTTTCTCCTTTTTACATTGTGTGAATAAATGTAATTGAAAATTTAATTTCATCATTTTAAATGGGGATATGGGAAATTGAAACAGGTCCGTTATCAGAACCGGATACCTGATCTGTACAACCAGGTCTGTTTAAAAGAACAGCTAGCTGGTCTATTTAACAGTCTGATAGCTGATGTGTACAACAAGCTCTCTTCATCAAAATATGCTAATGTATCTGTTTATTGGCTATATATGATTATGTTTCGTAAAATAGATCACAGTACACTAATGACAACAAGACTGAAATAATCACTAATCCACTAACAGTTGAATGAGATAAATTTGAAAGAAAATGAATCAAAAAGTTTTAACTCAATTAACTAAAAGCCGAAATGCTCTAAAAAAAATTTTCTGATCTTAAACAACTCAAAAGTCAGAACAGTATTGGTCTGGAGGAAACATATAAACATATAACTGAACCACTACATGAACTTGTGAATAATAACAAACAATTTCAGACATTGATACCATCAGAGTTTAATAATGTTGAGACTGGAGAAAAAACTATGCAAAACTACTTTCCAATCGACCGAGAGAGAAACACACCACCTAACAAGAAAAGGAAACTCACATTTCACAGTGCTAAGAGTCAATTCTCAAAACCTAAATATGATATTGAGAAGACATTGGATTGGGGGATGGATAGTGTTAATGGTCAGGATGATGATGATGATGATGATGATGATGATGATGATGATGATGATGATGATCAATTCCATTCTCAACCAGCTATAGAAGACACATCGTTTGAAGGCTTACCTCATACCTCGAAATCGTTAGCGAGAGAAGGTTCTCCTTATTCATCATCTAAGTTTATGAAGCAAATATCCCCCCACACTTCGCTTCCATTACCGGTTCAAGACTCACTCCATTCATCATTGGCGTTAACGAGTCAAGAGCCCTCTCATTCATCGAACGTGTTATCAAATGAAACAGCTATACATTCAACGCCTTCGATAACGAGTCAATCAATCCAACATGAAGTCAACTCAAAAAATTTGAATATCAGTGAACTGGCATGGGAAGATCTTTTGGATAAGACATATGGCCCATTCAAAAATGCAAGTGGACAATTAATGTGGGGCAATTCACACATTAATGTGACTCACAACAAAATTGAATTGGATGATGGTCAAAACTGGCGTCTTACTAGTGGATTATATTCATTAATATTCCACCGCCTACCTCAAAATTATAATTCAAATGATCTAGAAATATATAATGAAATTTTATTGATAACTAATGTGCACCGGAGAAATTTTAATTCCGATGGACAGATCAGAGGAAGAAGGGCAAAGAAATATACAAAAATTATTAAACCACTCTTAACAAAATCACGTACTGCTGAGTCTACACCTAAAATCTCAAAATCAATTGTTTCTGGGACTGGATTCATGTCACTCGCGACGAATAAACCCAATTATGTATATTGGGATGATGCAAATGATTTGGTTGAACGATTACAACTCTTAATTGCCTCTCAAACAGCTGGAAATACGAATCACACTAATGAAATTACGTCAATAATTGAAGAATTGAGAGAGGCTCAAATTATACACTAAATTCATATATAATTGATTGATAATATTGAAATGAGCTTATAATCATCATGTCTGTTGACAAGTTTGGACGTTATGTAAATGATAAGCAGATCTCTATTCATTTAAAACGACGTGAGAAAATACCAGGACTCTACATTGATAATGATGGAAGTTACAATATACAAGGAAGACGTTTAAAAAATGGTCGCTTACCAATTGAGAATGCCGACTTGGCGATAAAAGAATATGTGAACCAAGTTGTAAACGATCTGAGAAATTTTCTAACATCAATGATTTCAAGTCATCAAGAAAGGAATGAAAGATTATTATCCGATAAATTGTCTACAGTTGATCAGCGAATAATTAAGACTGAGAAAACTACATCAGATATTCTTGATAAAATTATACGCTCTCATATTCGAAAGTAATAAATATGTCTAGACGGGGAATAATTAATGAAATACATGCTCCTTCACGTAAACATTTTCTTAGACGTAGAGTCATAACAAAAGGAATAAACGAATTATGGCAAGCTGACTTGGTATGCACACTCAAACAATGGGTATCGCTACATGCTAACAGTGATAGACAGATTCTCAAAATTTGGATGGGGGGAAGCAATAAAGTCTAAAAATGCAAAAGACGTTGCTGAGGCCATGGAGAAAATATTTCAATCAGGGAGAGGATTCCTCAAAAATCTTCAAACAGACGATGGTAAAGAGTTCTTTAACACTCAATTTAAGATATTAATGAAACGATATGGAATCAACCACTATTCAACATTTAGTAGTCTAAAAGCGTCAATTGTTGAACGATTTAATAGGTCATTAAAAGACCTAATGTGGCGTGAATTCAGTTTCAATGGGACATACAAGTGGATTGATATATTGAAAACACTAATTTTCGTTTACAACAATAGATATCATAGAACTTTACGAATGCCACCCGTTAATGTAAACACTAATAATGAGAAATATATTTTGAAAACTGTCTACAACAACATTAAAATGTTTACGGGTAGCAAATTGAAAATGGGTGATTATGTACGCATGAGCAAGTACAAACACGTATTTGAAAAAGGCTATACTCCTAATTGGACAACTGAAATTTTTAAAATAAGCAAAGTACAAAATAGTTACCCAACAACATACTTACTATAAGACTTCAATGGGAATCCCATTCAAGGTGGTTTCTACAAAGAGGAACTGAAAAAAAGTTTTCATAACACTTATCTGGTTGAAAAAGTGTTAAAAAAGAAAGGCAATAGAGCTCTAGTGCGCTGGTTGAGTTTCCCCAAAACCGAAGACAGCTGGATTCATAAGAATGAAATTTTGTAATAATATAACATAAGATTGAAAACAATTTTATGTTTTGTATTTTTTCTTTTTATTTTACTTTAAGTTATTTAACATTTTTTTTTTTTTCTTTCTTTTTATTTTATTTCAAGTTATTTATAATTTTTAATTTTTTTTCTTAATTTACTAATATGTACACTTAATTTTAAACATTTTTTTTTTTTATTTATACATTTTAATTTTCAATAAAGTATTGTTTTATTATTCTAAACATCTAGTTTTCTTTTTTTCAACCTATCCATTAACATGAAATGTAATACTAATTGTCCTTCGTAAATGTTGATCGCACTTTCATTATTATCCAACTTTCTTTTAAGATTATTTATTTTGTTCACACTAGTTTGATTACTGTGTGAGTTCTCTAGCGCAAACATTTGGCTGCGCCAAACTTTTGACTCCGCTTCTAGAATTGATATGGAACTCTCAATTTCAAAGGGAATTACTAAATAATGTGCTCTTGCTATAGTTGAAATCCTATCTTTTTCTATTATTCGCTTATTATCCTCGCTATCTAATGTAGTTTTTGTTACTTCGACTGTAGTGATTTCATGCCCTCTAGACCTAAATATCTGCATACTAGAACGTTCTTGCTTTCCTGTATACAAAGTATTTGAATAATTTGATAATGAAATGCCCATCAAACAACATGCCTTTACCCCCTTATTTTTTTTGATGCATATTTCACCAGAGTTATCGAAATTTTCATATGTGTACGCATACATTTTTGGGCGTAAACCAACAAACTCAGTCATTGGTTTACCATGCAACTCATCCTTAAAGAAACCCAATCGTTTCTTATTACATTTCTTAAACTTATACAACTCGGCCAATTCATCTGGATATTCGGACGTGTCAAACTTTAACTCCACATCATCCCGAATATCTGCATAAAAATCATTTGTTTTTATGCTGTAAATAAATGAATCCGTATCCATATAATTTAATTTGAGTGCTTTCCCAAACTAAGGTTTCATGTAGTCATAATGGAAGTCATACATTTTGTATTTTGACATCTCCAGCAAATCCTAAATAAATTGGTTTATCACAAATGTTGTGTAACCTCTTCATTTGAATTGCATACATAGTTTCACTGAACTTTGATGCACTATGAAAATTAGATTTTGATATTAAATCCCTGGCACATAATTTGGGTCGCCCTGACTTCCTATTTTCAATTGGATACTCCCACTCCGTTATTATTCATACATCCACCCTTTTTTCACTGTTTTCCATGGTTTTTCCATAAACAGCATTGTTCAATAATTTGAAAAAATCTTTTTCAAAATTATTTTTGGCTCTGGTCCTATGCTCAGTGTTTATATCAATATATTTCTTGAGCCAGGCTTTCTGCCTAAATTGGAGGATGAAGTGAATTTTTTTTAACTCCAAGACATGTCTCATACACTGTTTTAAAGTCTTATAGTATATAATATAATTCTTCTTTTCAGCGAGATCGGCTATTAACTTAGGAGTTTTGCAAGTCCTTGATAGTAGCTTGTTATCTGGACAGAATGGTAGATCATTATGTTCATCGTGGATTGAATAAGGGTAATCTAGATCATCCTCTGGAATATACCCATACTCACTATTTTCATAAATATTTTCTAGATTAAAATTCTTAACCTGATTCGTGTCTAACCATTTGAACTCACCGTAAGGTAGTGGTTCAGACATAGCCTAACCATACAAATTGTTTGCATCCACATACATTAAAAATTCCGATTCTTTAGTAGGATCGAAATCTTTTAAGTATTTGTGGTTTGCTTTTGTATGCCTATGACTACATTGCACCAACCCACCCCGAATTCCACTCATAAAATATGTAATCATATCAATGTCAGTGAGTAACTCGAGTTCGATCTCTGTGGTTTTTAGCATAGCATCCCACGACAATCCAATCAATGTAGTGTAATAATGGGCGGGGTCAAAATTGTAAATTGAAGAACAAATTGCCCTAAAATTTTGGAAAACGTCTGTTAACAATAAAACATCAGTTTTCAAATACTATTCTAAGTATTCCTTCAATGAAGGACAATTAAAATGATACCATACTTGGATGGCATGAGCGTAATCCTCTTCTGAACATTCTGACTCTGTTAAATTACTATGCAACTTGGATCTTGGTGGGAGAGAAGTTTCATTTAGTTTTTCAACAGAATCTAAATATTCGTAGGGGAAACACCTTTCCTACGAAGTAGTTCAAAATCTAAGTTGTTAGTGTACTGTGATTTCAGCACATTGAAATTGTCCTCACTCAAATTCCCCGCGAGTGTGTCTAGACTAGAAGGCATGAATGTGATAGTATCCAAAAACCTGACCGTATTTTTCCGAAGAGGGAGATATTTAGAAATTGAAATATATAATTCCTTATTCAAAGGAATAACTTTTATTTCTCCCACAATTTCTCCAAGCTCTTTAACAAGCAAATGAGAATCATATTTGGAGAAATTGTGAAAGAATACGGGAATAAAATCACCCGTCTTGTATTTAAGGTTACAAGAATTATGGGCTGCACCTCTATATCGACCTGTAAAATGACAGTGATCTTTCACTCTATCATTATTTAAAATACCCTTACATATGTGACAAATGGTTGCTTTCCTAAAATTATCTAACTCATTATGACTCATGTGCATTGGAACCACTATTTTCATGTGGTTCTCATACAAATCGGACAAGTCTGACGTTAAATTTTTAATGAAAGTGCGAGCGACATCACCTCCTGTCTTCGAAACAAACTTATCTAAGCCAGAGTCAAATGCACACTTTATGTAGTATGCAAATGCTACCGGCACATGCTTATTAATAATATTGGTGTTTACACTTACATCTAATGTTACTAGTTCCAATATGCATTCTGACTGACGGTAATGGTTTTTAAATGTAATCTTCTGATCCTTCCTTGGTCCCTCGGTAACCACCCGACTGCATCTCAATGTATGTTGAGCTGCCCTCTCCTCACTTGTTGAGTATTGTAAGTATTGATTACAGAACCAACGCACAGTGGGCGATTTGGTCCCGCTAGCGGCATTTAATTCAAATTTTCAAATTGAAAAATCCGTTAATATTTTTTCACATATCGATAGCAGATGCTTTGATTAGATTTTTAAAAGCTTTTTGAAAGCTCTACGATCAGCTGATCATCAGCTGTGATCGGTCAAACACACCATATGATTTCACAAAGAGCTTTACACAATTTTTTCTCTTTGCGCGCATGGAATTTGAGTTCCTCGGAAATTTAAAATTTTTGGTGAATTTGTTAGAAGTTTGGTTTTTATTATATTCAAGGTATGTATTTTCAAAAAAATCAATGTTTGTGACCGGTCTATAAATGTGTAGCTCATAAAACGTAGTGGTAATTCAGTGTATTAACAACTAGCCCGGATTAGCGTACACCTGTCTTTCGTGGAGTAGAACTTAATTTGTTCAACTAAGTCCAGTCTAACTCCTTTATTAGCCGAAAGTGTGAATCAGTGGCGTCCAAAATGTGAATTTATCAACTGCTATTATCTGCTAGCCTTGAAACTATGGTACTTTTTAGACTTTTTATACAGTGTTAGTACCAAAAAGGGATCTTTTTTTAGTATTGCACTCAGAAGTCATCCCATTTTTCCATCATCCCATCATTTTTTAGATAAAGTTTATATATGAAATATGTTAATTGAAGTTCAAATAAAATAAAAATAAAACAAAATTTTAAATTTAAAAAAAAAATTTTTTTTAAATTAAAAAAATTTTAAAAAAAATTAAAAAAAAAATTTTTTTAACTTAAAAAATTCTATGATTTTTTTCTGATCAGTGAAAAAAAACCGACTGAAGATATCTATTTTAGTTTAGAAGTTATTAATTAAATGCCGCTAGCGGGACCAAATCGCCCACTGTGCAACGCTTAACTCGCTGCTTACCCAGTTGTTTGGCAAGTAGACTGTGTGTAAAAGCGATCCAATTATTTTGTCAGATTCCTCATCATACCCGAAAACATTTAAGCTTATGTGAGGGTTTCGTTGAGTGAACTCTTTTATTTTTCGAATTTCCATCGGGAATGTTAATCCATTGAAGTCAATCTTTACGTTATTCACCTCAATTATTGGGCACGTGATCTCAACACCATAACTATTTCAATGGTATGATCTATTTATTGGTTTGAGGAATGATATAATTGCCCTCTTAAAACAGAAGGCATCTTTGTTATGTACATTAACAACTGCCCTTCTATTTTTTAATTTAAGCGGAAGCTCAAAATGATTAGATCCTTTTGTCGGATCACATTTGTAAACATTAAGCTCCAGCCTAATGATTCGTGTCAAGGTCCATCCGCTGTCCTTTTCCTGAAACTCACTCATTTTTGCGTCTATCACATTTTTATGCGATTCAAAGAAGCGAAGGAAGTTGGATCCAGTCGTAACCAGAGACATTGTGCTCTGGAACGATTTTATTTCTTGTTGAATATCATGCTCTTTTATTAGCATGTACTCAGCAAACAACTCAAAATTGCATTTGGATGATAGGTGGGTAGTCATCACGCATTCCAAGTGAGGGATCAGTGCTAATCCAGCCTCATTTAGGAATTCAATAGGCATCCTTACATCCGCTCCCTCATTCTCAAACATGTATTGGAGAATACGTCCCTTGTACAATCACAATCTGCTTGATTCTTCCGTCCACCGGATGGATAGAGTTGCATTTATGTATGTCGATTCGAGCGTGGAAATGCCATTGTAGGTAATGTTGGCAGGAATAGCAATACTCTCCATTGATGGTGTTGGTGGTGTTGTTGAAGTTGATGATGTTCTCGGGATTCATGTTGATGTTTTTGTTTGTTTCTTTTTTTATTTTGTTGGTTGCATGTAATAAAGTTTATTTTATTTGTAGTATTGTTTTTAAAGTATTTCGAGTCGATGGCCTTAATTGCTAGCACTCCCTTTCTTTTAGTTATTATATTATTCTGTATAATAATTAACTTGTAAATAAATAAATAAAGTATTTGATTGTGTATTGTAAAATTGATTTTTACAATGTTGTTTAATATTAATTTTTGAATTTTATAATTTGTTTAAACAAACTTGATTTCGAAAGTTATTAACAATTTTCACTGCACAATTATAATTTGTTTTCGACGAGGGTTTTATTGTTAATATTGAAGGTTTAAACAATTTTCACTGCACAATTATTCACTTAACAATTTTTAAATATTGTTAACTTTGGAGAATCGCGGAGCCGATGTGTATGTTCGAGTCACAAACTAGAAGTGATTTGAAGGACTTTAAGTTTCTGGATGAAAACCGAGGAAAATTTAATATTGGGCGAATGTCGATGAGTATTCATGGTGTGCTGCCTTCATTGCACTGCGTTACCAACCTTTTTCGCACATTCGTCACGTCTTGGATATAATATTCGGATTTTCTTCCAGATTTTCTATTTTATCTTCAAGTGTCTTGGAAATGCTGTTGTACTTTCGTCTGAATTCCATCACGTTCCCATCCTTTTTTAACGTTCATCACGTGATCCTTCCTCCGCTCCGATTTCGAATACATTCGAATTAATGAGATAAGTGAGCGTGGCGCCTTCGATCGTTTTACAGGTAGCGTTGGCTTCCGAACATATTTCATCACATTTCGTAACGTTGATTCGTGTTAGACGTTCGATCGTCTTGAATGTAGCGTTGCGTCAGGTGCGTGGCGCCTACGATCGTTTTACAGGTAGCGATGCGTCACGTGCATGGCGCCTTCGATCGTTTTTCAGATAGCGTTGGGCTTCCGAGCATATTTCATCACGTTTCGTAAGGTTGATTCGTGTTAGACGTTCACGTATTCGATCGTCTTGGATGTGGCGCTGTGTCACGTTTCCGTCCTTTCGTTTCGTAACGTCCTCGATCTCCTCACCACCCCGTCTCGGGACACGTTGCGCCAAGTTTCCGTCCTTTCGTTTCATAACTTTTCGATCTAGTATGATGCGTTGCCCCACGACCTACGTTTTCAAGGTAGGTGTTAGGGCGTTCGTACGCTACGTTCGTTAAAGTGCGTTTCACGTTTTCGTAGGACGTCTTCGTCTCAAGTTTTCGAGCACGATCTACGAATCGTATTTCGACTACGACCCCGACCCCAATCCCCTCACCGTCCCGTCTCGGGACACGCGACCTCGACCCCGACTCCGACTACGTTTTCGAACTGAACCTTCACGTGTTCGATTGTTTTGGGTACAGTGCTGCGCCCCTGATTGATAATGTACGCTACGTTCGTTAATGATAAGATCGTATCGCAGCACGTGTGACGAACACGTTTTCGTCCACGATCTACGAATCGATTTCGACTGCGTACCCCGAGTGCGACCCCAAGTGCGAGCTCGAGTGCGACCCCGACCCCGAGGGCGTGTCGGGACAAGCGACCTCGACCTCGACCCCGACCCCGACCCCAACTCCGAAGAATCGATAACGGATTTGTGTGACGAAACGCCCCCGACCCCGATCCCGATCCCTTCAACGCCCCGTCTCGGGTCACGTACGATTCGTCACACAAATCCCACACTTGACATTTCCATAGGTGACCCTAATTAAATTGCATCTTTATTACCTCACACTTGACATTAATGACAGGTGACCCTAATTAACACTTCCTTGCATGAGGATTAGATTTGTGAGAAAACTTGATATTCCAACTACTGGTATTGACCGCCCTTGAAAATAAGTCCAATTATAAAGTCTTAACGTAATGACATTATTGAAAATGAATTAAATTAAGCATTTCGGGCACCTGAGTATAGTTGTGTGTGTCATAAATTAAACAATGAAAAGGGTAAAGATCATAATGGGCTTTACAGGATGGGAGGGTATAGAAGAGGATCCATGATATCTAGGATTTCGTTATTGTACCTGAAATTAAGATTGATGTCATTATCGGAATCGATTCATGGACAAAATTAGGTATTACAATCGTCCAAACTCCTGTGATGGAAGAAATAGGAGCTATAGAAGTTGAAAATAATCAGTTGCCTCTAACTCTCAGCCAGAGCGCATAATTGCAAACTGTTATTGAGCAATTTCCTGCTTCAACAAGGAATGGAGTTGGCCTTACTAATTTGTTAGAGCATAAAATAGATACCGGCAATTCAAAATCTATTAAGCAAAGGAACTACCCTTTGTCACCTGCCAGACAAAAACTGTTAGTTTCAGAGATATACCGAATGTTAGAACTGGGTGTAATTGAAGAAGCTCCAGCATCCGAATGATCACCTCCAATCGTACTATTAGTCAAACCAAACAAAATAAGATTTTGCTTGGATTCCCTGAAATTAAATGAAGCAACTATAAAAGATGCTTATCCAATGCCCAATCTAGAGGGTATCTTAAGTAGACTCCCCCAAGTGCGATGTATCTCTAAGGTAGATCTTAAGGATGCAATTTGGCAGATCGCATTGGAACCCCAATCTCGACCTAAAACCGCATTTTCAATTACTAATCGTCCATTGTATCAATTTAAACGAATGCCATTTGGATTGTGCAACGCACCTCAGACCATGTGTCGATTAATGGACCAAGTAATTCCATACCAGTTGAAATCTCAAGTTATGGTATATCTCGATGATTTACTGGTAATGTCTTCTAATTTCGAAGAGCATTTAGAGCATTTAGTGTTGGTTTCGGAGCGACTGCGAGGAGCAGGTCTCACAACTAATATCGAAAAGAGCCAATTTGGTTTGGTTAGAGTGGAATATCTAGGATATATAGTAGGAGAAGGTACTTTACAGGCTAATCCCAATAAGGTTGGAGCTGTACATGACTTCCCGGTCCCCAAAACACGGAGACAACTCAGAAGATTTCTTGGCATGACCGGTTGGTATCAACGCTTCGTTCCACAATACTCTGCGGTTGTTCATCCTCTTACTGACTTATTGCGTGGCAAAAGCCTAATTTGGAACAGAAGCGCTCAAGAAGCATTTGAGCTTATAAAACGTAAACTTTGTACAGCACCGTTGTTGGTTCATGCTGATTATGAAAAACCTTTATCGTGCAATGCGATGCGTCCATTGACGGCATAGGTGCGGTATTAGCTCAGTGCTATGAAGAAGGTGTTGAACGGCCAATATCTTTTATGTCGAAGAAGCTCAATAAAGCTCAGAGAAATTATTCAGTGACCGAATTAGAATGCTTAGCTGTCGTTCTAGCCATACAACGGTTTCGAATGTATATAGAAGGACATCAGTTCAAAGTAGTTACCGATCACGCGAGTTTACGGTGGCTCATGAATCAAAAGTTTTGAGTGGTAGATTAGCGCGATGGGCTATTAAATTGCAAGGGTTTAACTTCACTATAGAACGTAGTGGCAGATGCCCTGTCCTGTTCTTTTGAAGAAGCAGATATAAATGCCGTGGAAGTTGAAGTCGTCCCTGAAATTAATTTAAATGCGGATGCTTTTCAGTACTCAGACTACCAAGCCATGAAAGCAAAATATATTGCATTAAATTCACCGGATTATAGAATAGAAAACGGTTTCCTGTATCATCGTATCGACTTTTCTAATGGTCACCCGGACCATGATGAATCTAATTAGAAATTAGTCGTTCCTCTCGAACTACGCACCAGTGTGATAGAAGCTGCACACAATCAACCATCTGCTTCACATTGTGGCGTTTCAAAATGTTTAGATCGGATTAGACAGAAGTTCTTCTGGCCTCGTATGGTTACAGATGTACGCGATTATGTTGGGAAATGTGATACTTGCAGGACCTGCAAATATCCAACTCACGTTCTCAAGCCACCAATGGGTCAGCAGATCGTTACTGAGAGACCTTTTCAAAGGTTATATTTGGATTTTATTGGACCCTTTCCAAGGTCGAAGCGAGGAAATATGGCATTTTCATCATTTTAGACCACTTTTGAAAATTTACATTTTTAAAAGCGGTTAAAAGATTCACATCACAGATAATCATCACTATATTACGTGATATATTTAACTGCTTTGGTGTGCCGGAAGTTGTTGTCAGTGACAACGACAGCCAATTCCTTTTCTTCCTTCCTTAACCAATATGGAGTAGCACACACATTCACTGCAGCGTATTCGCCTCAAGCTAATGCTGCCAAACGAGTCAATAGAAGTATCATCATATCATATTTGCGATCAGATCAACGTGATTGGGATCAATATCTGGATCGTATCAATTGTGCATTGCGCTCACATCTTCATCAATCTATCGCCATGTCTCCTTATTTAGCAGTATTTGGACAGCAAATGATTTGCAATGCGCAGGATTATAAACTGCTAGCAAACTTAGAATTGCTAAATGAAGGTACTGCAAGATTAGAACGATTAGATGAATTTACAAAAATTCGTGCAAACATTAAGAAAAACCTAGAAAAATCGTATAACACCAATCAAAATACGTATGATTTGTGTAGTAAAGTGCGATCCTTTTAAATAGGCTAAGAAGAAGTCAAAAAAAACTTCAAGCTCAGTAACTTCGCCAATAATTTCAACGCCAAATTGGCGCCCGTAGGAGTAAAAGCCAGAATCAAAAGCATGATCGGCAACTGGTTGTATCTTCTTGAAGATTTAGATGGGAAGGAGTTGGGCACTTTTCACGCAAAAGATATTTGGTAAACATCACCCTTTTTCAGCTTTGAGCGACAGTTTGCCACTGCCTTCAAACCTGTGGTGTGAGGGTGCAATTTAAATTTTAAATTTGCATTTGCAAATTCTGGCCATTTCACGATATGTAAACACATCCAGCTGCCTAATATCGATTAATAGCATATTACATATCACTTAGTCGAGTTAGCAGCCCTTGACAGTAAATTGCCATTCACACAAATAAATTACAGAGATTGATCGAAAGTGGAGATCAACTCTGTGCAAGTTCTTAATTATCGAAGACACATTAGAAGAAGAAGAAATTTTCATTTTCCGTTTCCCATACCAAGGCGCGTTGAGAATTTTTGCAAATTTATTTATGGAAATTTATGTATGTATAAAACTCAGGAATCCAGCGCTGAATTTTATCGAAGGAAAATTTTTCTCCATCTGCGTGGACATAGCCACCAGAGTATTGTTTGGATAATTATAAGGTACGTAGGTTACATATGCATATACATATTTCTAATAAGAAATGTTTTTAGGGATTTGAAAGTTAGCGCGGTGTGGGTTTATAAACGTTTAGAAAGCGTTTAAACAGTTTGGCCACCGCCATCTAGTATTTTCACCTGCGCATTATCGGCGCGCAATGCTGCTGCTGGAGTTACAGTGGGCATATACATAAGCTGAAAAGCAAAGAAGATTGCCACTGTTCCTACCGGTGCCGCCTCAATTGGGCCGCACTAAAATTGTTAGCACCGGCTAACTTGGACTAATTCGAAAAGCAGTCGAGCAGAGGATCGACACGTCTCCTACCTGCCCCAATTGGGCCGCGCTAAAATTGTCAGCACCGGCTAACTTGGACTAATTCGAAAAGCAGTCGAGCAGAGGATCGACACGTCTCCTACTGGTGCTGCCCCATAGGGCCGCGCCAAAATTGTTAGCATCGGCTAACAGGGACCCATGAGCCGTTCAGAGAGGGGATAGGGCATAGTGCTGCTTCTATGTCCTGAACAGTGATGCCCCTATAGGAGCATCCCAAGTATTGTCGCCGTCTATGAGGATTTTCCGCGGCTAATAGCCCATAACCTGTTTGCCGCTAATTAATTTGTATAATTTAAAAGTACTGGTATTTGCATTAATTTTAAATTAAAATGGATGAATGAAAGCTACGTTAGCTTTCTTATTTTTTGTAATATACATAGTTTTATAAGTAAATGGTATGGTATGTAGTCGTTATTCAATACTGTTAACATTATTCTAATTCTCTTTTTGGAAGTTCACACAGCCAACAAACATCATCTCATTGACAAAATAAAACATCCTACACAAATCATTCATCATCAGGCCTGATCATCAGTGAGTTGTGTACATCTATATAAAACTAAAAGTATGTGAGTACGGCTTGGCCGATAATTGAAAATATAATATTGTCAACCGTATAGGGTTTAACACATGCCATATTTACCATTGTAGTAATGTATATATAGTTGTTTAGTACCATAAATATTAAGAAGAGTTACAGGGTATTGACCGCCCTTGAAAATGAGTCAATTAAAAGCCTTAACGTAATGACATTATTGAAAATGAATTAAATTAAGCCTTTCGGGCACCTGAGTATAGTTGTGTGTGTCATAAATTAAACAATGAAAAGGGTAAAGACCATAATGGGCTTTACAGGATGGAAGGGTATAGAAGAGGATCCATGACATCTAGGATCTTCGACTTTTAGGCTTGTTCGTATGCCAATTCAGATTTTTGATGTTTAAGATATCGATAAACTCTGCTTACCTCTTTTAATAATGTAACCTCAGCTCCTATAGACACCACAAACCCACCCCATTTGCCCTGAGCAACAGTCGGCCTCCGTAAGCAGAGTACGTTATCATAAGCTGTGTATAATCGGTTTGTTACTACACTCACTTCAAGCCCCACCTCTTTGAATTTCGCGTTTCCTGCGATCACTTTCCGCTCTGCGACGGATGGAGTGCGAATAATAGCACCACCATCCCGAAGAGGACGAACCTTGTGCACCCGTACACCCAGGGTTGGCCCTACCTCCTTCACCACCTGATCAACCACCTCTTTTGAGGTCTTCGCAGTCATGCTGCGGACCACGAGTGACCATGTTTCTACTGGCTTGGGTTTCGGCGTCTCCGGGGCAGACGGCGTTGCCGTCTTTGGACCGCCTTTGGCAACTGGTGCACGCAGCGGAGCCCCCCACTAACCGGCGCTGGCGCTCGGAAAGGGCCATTAGAGTGGCCGCTACTCGAATGAGTGCGAGCCTCCTCCAACCGTCCTCGGAGACGCTCATTTTTCGCCATCTGCGAAAACAGCAGCGTCTCCATTTCCGCTAGGTAGTCAATTACACTAACCAGCTCATTGCCTTGCATTCCGCAATCAGCAACCACGATTGACTTCATCTTATCTACCGGGCTTTCCTTGCGCATCATTGGCCCTGGCTTGCTCAATGGAGCAACCAACGCCTCTGCTACCTTTTCAGCCGCCCTTAATTCCTCAAGCATACTCCTCAATGAGCACATCGGGGACGAATCTGCCGACCCCAGATTCTCCTCAGCCACGCTAAGCACGTTAGTAGCGGCGCTGACACCACCACTAGCGGCTCCCAGACACTCTTTACCTAACCCAGCATCATCTAAAGAAGCTGCCTTCTTCAGCTTCTTCGCTGACGCCGATCCCCCCTTCCGCTTAACCTTCCCGTCAGCCACCGAAGGGAGGTCGTCCATCGACGCACCACTCCCCCAGCTCCAACGGCCGGCTTGCACGCTGGCATCCAAGACTTTTGTGCAAGTCTTAAAAACACACAACTGTACTCACCAGAAAGTAGGTCACACGAAATTAATCTGCTTTAAGAGCGCTTAAAACAAGCACACGCACGCACACACTTGCAACGACGCGCGACGATTTTCCCACGTTACTCACACGCACACAGCGAACGAGAAGCACAAAGCGCACACGCGAAAATTTACCGCTACTCGAAAGACAACAAATAACTGTTATCGCAAAACACTACGAAATGCAGGCACCCGTCAGCACGTCTGTTCAGCTCAACAGTTGAAACCAGACTGAGTAGATAGGGACAGTAGGAATCTCGTTAATCCATTCATGCGCGCCACTAATTAGATGACGAGGCATTTGGCTATTTTTTTTGTAGTAAATGAATTTGCCCACACAATGCCATATATGGATGGCACGTCATATGACTGTTTTCCCTTTACTTTGTACACAATAGATGTTGGCCAGTGTAGTTGACTTTCAATGAGGAAAGTAAACTCAGGTGCTAACCCACTCCATGGCGATATCCAGTATGGAACATAAACGTCTTAAAGCCGCAGACTCCGCCATCTACCACCCTGGTACTGATGATATTGCTATCACCAGCGTTAAGGACTCCCAGTGCTCTCAGTCGTTTTACCGACCGATAGCTCCAGATGCCCCTCCAGTTTAGCGTAGCAGAAACGATTTTAATGTCCTCATGTGCCTGATAATCCCGAACCAGAGCCGTTCGTACGTCCTGTCTGTCGTAGATCTCCACCTTACTCTGATGAGCTTGGTCAAGATCAAGTCCGTCAGTCACTACCTGAGCGTCGATCACTATAGTGTGATCTGGTCGGAAACCCACCAGGTCCGGCTTATACATCCTGTTCTCTCCCTGCAGACTTATTTCAGCAATGACAGAGTAACCTGTCGTCTCAAGTTCCCGTTTGAGATAATTAGCTACACTGTTGTGTCTAGCCACCCGCCTCCCATGCGTACGATGACATTTCTGCAGAATGTGGCTTAGTGATTCGGGAGCATCACATCCTGCACGACACTGCCTCTCCAGTTCGTGCCTTCCCCTCGTGGTACGAGACCGCGTGGGTAGGGCATTTATCCACAGTGTGATCCCATTCAAATAAGCCTTTCCAGTTAACAAACGCGTGGGTGTGACAACCCACCCGTGTTGCGGAGCGTAACGCCCTGCTTCACGGAGACCGCTACCATCAACAGAGGAGTGCAAGCTATCAGCCCAGTACGAATCGATCAAAAGGCGTGTATCCAGAGCCACGTCTCCCGATGCCTTGCACCTATCTCGGGCTCTCCGAATTTCCGCACTAAGGAACGAACTGGCTATCTCGGATTGCACGAGGTGGGGCCATTTTATGTTCGTTAACCTCTGTATGCGCAGCATTGGAGCTGTCCTTTGAACTGGGAAACACCGAGACCCCCACTTGTGTGGGGGCATGGAAGAATGCTACTGACACATCCATAGGAATATCTAAGCATTTCCTTACGACCGACCGTACCAGTCTGTCACACTTTCTCAAAACGTCTATTGCCACACTACCAAGGGTTAGCTTGTGATATAGCTGTGGAATGAGGACAGCTCTGAGGGCGAATAACTTCTGCTGTGGCTTCAGGGGGGACCGCGATATGATATCCAATCTGGAACCAATGTCCTCAGTCGGATTGTAGCGGGCCCTCCCGTCCGCAGTGAACTGGATGCCGAGATACTTCCATTCCTCCGAACGCTTCAAGCTTGGACACTTGCGCGAACCTACACAAAAGCTCCGTGATTCGATCACAGTACACTTCTGCTTCGGTTGCTCCTTGACACTAACAGTAAAACACTTATTAGCGTTTAGGGTGGACCGTGGACCGTGGTATCCAAGAATGCCTGCCTGAAAGCCCTTCGGTGTAGAAGCAAACAACACCAGATCGTCTGCGAACGCTGCAGCGTTTGTTTTGGCATTTGCGACACTGACACCAATCTCGTCCGGTAGAGACCTGAGCAACCGGTCGATGACCAAGTTGAACATATGTGGAGACAAAGGGTCACCCTGCTTCACATCTCTACCAGGGACGAATTCCTCTGATCTTCAGCCTTTACCATTGAGACTAGTGCCACCTCCCAAGTACAAGCTACGTACGTAGTCAACAAAACCCGTTGGTGCATCATACGCGGATAGGGTGTCAATTACCGCTGCGTGAGACACAGAGTCAAACGCTTTACTGACATCAAGTGTCGCGATATAATACGACGCATGACGTCTATGGTGGTCCCTCAGGATTAAGTCAACTATTGTCGCGTTATCGGCGCAACCGTCAGTAGGAAGAAACCCCCGCTGACGCGGATCCCAATCGACTGATGAGACCAATCGCGATGCCAAGATGGCATTGAGTTGTCTAACTATGACAGAAGGCACCGATATCGGACGGAAGTCTTCTGGTCGGGATGCTCTTACCGTCTTCGGGATGAAAAAGGTTCGAGCCATTCGGAAGAGTGTGGGTAGTTTGCCGCACCAGAGAATCAGGTTTATTATGCGAAGCATAACACCACTGACAATACTCCTGGCAGTTCTTGGAGACATTCCGTCCGGTCCGGGAGAAAAATTCAATGGCATTTGATGCAATTGCAGGTCCCTAGACGTAATAGGTTACAAGAGGAAAAGCTCTGCTGTGTCATGACTTCTCTCCAGTATGGTTCCATTATCTCTTGTTTTGGCATTACCGACTCCTCGGGTCCTGCAAGCAAGGATCCAATGCATCGACCTTTATGTTTGTCCCAGTTGCGCTGAACCCTAGCGAACTGCTGCCTTCTATTTTGTCTCCTATTGCGAGTCTCAGAAAAGACTCTCGCCGAAACCGCCGGACCTTCGTTTCGATTCGGAAAAATTTCCAGGAGATAGTTAGACAAACACTGGAGAGTTGCTTCTTTGCCCGAAGTCTGCGCTCCATCAATGATAGATTGCAGAACCTCGACTCTCCTCGATCGATTACATCCCACAGGGCCGAAGCCCCGCAGTATCCGCATGAGGACGTCGTCCGAATGTATCGATGGTGTGATTGGAACCAACCCTGACATTGAAGAAGAAGACTCAAGCCTACTTATACTAGGGCGGCGTGTAATGGTTTGTGGTTCATTAATTTCGGGGATAAGAGCTGCTTGCCCTCTAAGCTGCTAGATTTTTGCCTTATAATAATCCCTCTGTCGACACTTTTTAATAGCATCGACGCTGCGTTCTGAAAAATGCAACGCCAGCTTTTTATTAATGAACCTCTCGCCATTTGCTATGAGCTCAAGTTCCTTCCTCGCCCTCATGGCCAATTCTTCCTCACACCACCTGGTTTTCACGTCAACACGCGTACGAAGCTCATCAAGCCTGTCTTTGTGCTGACGCGACATGTGGACACCTAAACCGGTCTTTGTTCCAAAAGATCGGCCGCATTCCACACATAGATGTCCAACAACTGGATTAGCATCTACGTTCCTTCCCTGATGGGCTTCTACGGATGCCGTAGGAGAAATCACTGAATAACTTTCAGCTATCCGAGGCATGTTATTTGAGTTTGCACCATCAGTTTTTCAGAACCATCCCAATGGCCTTTTTCGCCGCTCATATTCGCTGCTCCCGAAACCACATCGGTCAAGCACCCGGAGGACACCACGAGGAGGTCACATTTTAGTGGGGCACATGTTGCCTATGAGTCGACTTAATCTGACTAACGAAGGACGATAGCCCGCTGGCCATTGCTGACAAATGAACCATTATTCCCCTTCTGCAGACCCATTGATTAAGAGAGTCATAGTTACTTCCGCCGTTGACCCGTGCTTACTTGAATTTCTTCACTTTGACATTCAGAGCACTGGACAGAAATCACATTGTGTCAACACCCGCTAGGGCCATCACAATGCCTTGTTTTAATAAGACAGTCGGATTCCCCAAGTCCGTACCAGTTCTGAATTGATTGTTAATTGATAATCGTTATAATTTAAAAGAACTAACTGTTCCACAATTGGCTACGTAACTAAACTATCCGGGGAACAAGAAACTATCATAAATGATAGAAACTCTATTTACCCAGAACGAGCACATAAACCATGTTATTGTTTCCCAATCAAGCCCAACTATCTCAATATTCAGAGCCAATCCTTATCCCGAAGTTACGGATCTTATTTGCCGACTTCCCTTACCTACATTATTCTATTCTAGTACGGCCTGTTGAGAAATTTGCGTGTCCCCACCATAAATTTTCAAGGTCCAAGGAGAAAATATCGACACAACAGTATATGTCATGCTCTTCTAGCCCATCTACCATATCTCTCTGCGAAAGACTTCCATGATAGTACGGCTATAAAACAGAAAAGGAAACTCTTCCGATATCTCTCGGCTTCTTTATGGTCGTTCCTGTTGCCAGGATGACCACGAGGCCCATATTTAATAACAAACGGATACTCAACAGGTTACGGAATTGGAACCGTATTCCCTTTCGTTCAAAATTATTCAAGTGTTATAATTATTAAAATATAAGTTTTAGTTACATTTTTTTACTTGTAAATTTTCGGCTTTCGCATTGAACTTAGGACCGACTAACTCGTAATCAACCACTGCTCACACGAAACCCTTCTCCACTTCAGTCCTCCAAGGTCTCATTCGATTATTTGCGGATTTCGACTTCCATGATAATCGTCCTGCTGTTTTAAGCTACCAACGCCTTTCATGGTTTCTGAATGAGTTGTTAATTTGGGCACCGCAACATTCCGTTTGGTTCATCCCACAGCGCCAGTTCTGCTTACCAAAAGCGGCCCACTGGGCACATTATATCATAACCTTAAACTTCATATCAAGAAAGTTAAGGTTCTTACCCATTTGAAGTTTGAGAATATGTTAAGATCGTTTCGACCCTAAGGCCTCTAATCATTCGCTTTACCAGATAAGATTATTTTATACAACAGTTAAATGCACCAGCTATCCTGAGGGAAACTTCGGAAGGAACCAGCTACTAGATGGTTCGATTGGTCTTTCGCCCCTATACTCAATTCTGACAATCGATTTGCACGTCAGAACTGTTTCGGTCTTCCATCAGGGTTTCCCCTGACTTCAACCTGATCAAGTATAGTTCACCATCTTTCGGGTCACAGCATATATGCTCAAGATACGTTCCAGTTAGAGGCATAAATAATATAAATACTATTATACATAACTATATAGAACACCCCGGGATTGCGTTAATTAACTATAAATAGTTAAAAAACTAATCCCAATAATAGTCAAGTTAATTACGCTATTAGGTTTATATCCCAATAACTTGCACATATGTTAGACTCCTTGGTCCGTGTTCCAAGACGGGTCCCGAAGGTATC
The DNA here is from genome assembly GCF_023558435.1 of Drosophila sulfurigaster albostrigata. Taxonomy (NCBI): domain Eukaryota; kingdom Metazoa; phylum Arthropoda; class Insecta; order Diptera; family Drosophilidae; genus Drosophila; species Drosophila sulfurigaster. The sequence goes on along the minus strand of NW_026909727.1, from coordinate 110,515 downwards.
CTGAATCTTTCGCATTGTTAATCATACAAGTGCTTATAATAAACATAAAAATCAATTATAATCATGCCATTATATAATTCCGAAAAATTAACGCACTGTACTCATATAATCTATCAGCACTTTATCTATTTTTGAAATTTATTTTATGTTAATTTAAATAAACTCTTATCAAAATTGTTTGATAAATTCCATACATGCTAATAAATTACAATGTCCTTATATGGTTTTCCATATGCACCAAACATCGTCAAGGGTGGCAAATTTCGACACTCAACTCACACCCATAAATTTTTGAGTGCCGGTGCTACTTAGCACTCGCAAACCGAGTACACACTTACCCAAATTAATGCGAGTGCTGCGAGTAAGAGTCATTGTCATACTCAGGCCTTTCTTGCACTTGCCTATTCGGCACCCGATCATTTTAGGCACTCGGCTTGTACACACTTGTGTCTTGCTGGTGGTTGTTCTTCGTGCACCCGATCATTTTAGACCAGGGGTGCTCAAATTCGTCTTATGGCAGTGCGTTTTTGTGTTGGGGCGCAGCTGTGCACTGAGAAAAATTACGATTGTATTTTGTGTTTACATCCAGAACTACGAAGCATATTTCGCATTATATTCACATTTAAAGTTTTTGGTAAAAAGTGCTCTCCAATTCATCACTCATTTTTTAACCCACCAAAAAATTGAACATAACACTTACGATGGTCGACCATGAAATAAATCAAAACCCAACCCAGACAGAAGAATAAGTTCCAGTGCATGTGTTCGGGAAAAAAACAAAAACAAAATACATTGCGGTCAGCGAAGCGTGACGACGGAAAGAGATGGAATGGAGAAACAAGCAAAATTGTTTTTGTTTCGCATGCAAATCGAAGCCCATATGCACGGTGCGTATGGGCGCACTAGCCATAAGCACAGAGCATCTACAAAAACAAAAGTGCACTCAGTGTATAGGCGTTGAGCACCCCTGTTTTAGACACTCGGCTTGTTGACACTTGTGTCTTGCCGGTGGTTGTTCTCCGTGCATCCGATCATTTTTGCACTCATGACGAAATGGCTTATGTCTTATGAGTATCTGTTCAAATTCTGAAAAACACCCAAGTGTCTTGCTCAGATACCCAAGTGTTTTGCTCAGACACCCAAGTGTTTTGCTCAGACACTCGAGTATTTGATCAAACACTTGGGTGTTTTTCCCCCACCCCTATTGATGCTTCTGTGTCGCGGCTCGCGGTTAGATTTTATGAATTTTGCTTTGTGAATGATTTTTGCGTGTTTTTACTTTTACAAATGATCAAAGAAAATATCAGATGGTTTTTCCTGAAATTTATGGAAATTGTACAAATATGCAAAATACCCTTTTGCAATTATATAAGCATTTACAATAGTGTTATAAACAGGTAATCAAATGTCTGATTTTCCGGTTATTGATGAATGTAAAAACCCAAAAACTCATAAAACAGGTAAATTACACTTAATAAAACTGATTAGGTGGATGTTTACTTGTTTTTGTTCCTTTCCAACATATGGGCAATTCTCAAAAAATGGTAAACCACGACCGAAAAAAAAAATCTTCACATTCATCGTATTTTTTTGTATAATGTCATAAAGAAATATCCAAATTTTCATAATACAATGGATCCGTAGCATATCTCCGTTGTTTTTATAAAAAAACTTGCCTGCAAACTGAAAAAATGTAATTTTTCACTTTTAGCTCCTTTTGTATGCATTTTTATGTTTTATTATTTCACAAAGAAAACATATGATATGTTTGCTCTTTTCTACCAAATCTCTTAATAGCAATCCAATAATAAGATAAAAATGCAAAGTGAGCGAAAAAATGTTCAATTAACTGTTTATTTTTATTTTGCTTCTTATCTATGTTCAAATCGTACGTTCGCGACCGAAAACATAATTTTATTGTAATTGCTTCGCATTAAGTTACAGTCGAGTGTGCTCGACTGTGAAGTAGTTGGAATAACACGTTTCTATACAAAGCACATTTCTATACAAGGAAGTACTAATTAGGGTCACATGTCATTAATGTCAATTTAGGGGTAATAAAGATGCAATTTAATTAGGGTAACCTATTGAAAATGTCAAGTGTGAGGTAATAAAGATGCAATTTAATTAGGGTTAGCTGTGGAAATGACAAGTGTGGGGTAATAAAGATGCAATTTAATTAGGGTTAGCTGTGGAAATGACAAGTGTAGGATTTGTGTGACGAATCGTACGCGACCCGAGACGGGGCGATGAAAGGATCGGGATCGGGGTCGGGGCGTTTCGTCAGACAAATCCTTCGGAGTCGGGGTCGGGGTCGAGATCGCTTATCCCGAGACGCCCTCGGGGTCGGAGTCGAGATCGCTTATCCCGACACGCCCTCGAGGTCGGGGTCGCAATCGGTCTCGCACTCGGGGTCGCAATCGAAAACGATTCGTAGATCGAGGACGAAAACGTGCAACGAACATGTGCTACGATACGCTCTCGAGGTCGAGACGAGACGGTGAGGGATCGGGGTCGGTGTCGCAATCGAAAACGATTCGTAGATCGAGGGCGAAAACGTATGACGAACACGTGCTACGATACGCTCTCGAGATCGAGACGAGACGGTGAGGATCGCGGTCGGGGTCGCAATCGAAACGATTCGTAGATCGAGGGCGAAAACGTGCAACGAACACGTGCTACGATACGCTCTCGAGATCGTGTGTCCCGAGACGAGACGGTGAGGGGGTCGGGGTCGCAATCGAAAACGATTCGTAGATCGAGGACGAAAACGTGCAACGAACACGTGCTACGATACGCTCTCGAGGTCGTGTGTCCCGAGACGAGACGGTGAGGGGGTCGGGGTCGTAGTCGATTCGTAGTTCGTACACGAAAACGTGAGACGAAGTCGTCCTACGAAAACGTTATACGCTCTTTAACGAACGTAGCGTATGAACGCGCGAACACCCACATCGAAAACGTAGGTCGTGGGGCAACGCATCATACTAGATCGAAACGTTACGAAACGAATGGACGGAAACGTGAGGCAGCGCCACATTCAAACGATCGAATACGTGAACGTCTAACACGAATCAACGTTACGAAACGTGATGAAATATATTCGGAAACCCAACGCTACCTGAAAAAACGATCGAAGACGTCTTGCACGTGACGCATGTGATGTAATTCAGACGAGAGTACAACACCATTTCCAAGACACTTGAAGATAAAATAGAAAATCTGAAAGAAAAACCGAATAGTGCTGTAAAAATTCCATTTCCCGTAAAGATATAGTATTCTTCTTTGCATGTTCTGTATGTAACATAATTTTATTTCCAAATACATTGTTTAAAATCGATTCTCTAAACTAACATACATTTTATAATTTTTTTATTTTTGTGAGCGAACAGTATAGAAATGACAGGCACATGTTTCGACTCCATCCTCCACATCGTTATGAGCCCAACAGCAGGATGCGAAATGTTGACCATGAACATTAGAAACCAATGGTCCATCACATATTCTATTATTAAAATATTTCAATGATTCTGATAAATATTCCATGTGTTCAGGAAAAATTTTATCGTTAAACATTTTCATAAAATTATTTATTTCAGTTATAAGTTGTTGTATCGAAATATGAGTTGTGGAGTTGGTCTTGTTTTCAATCAACATCATTTTAAATTTCTTTCGATCCGTTGACGTCTACTCGTAATGATTTCCAAAAGGTGAATGAAGAAATATTTTGAGAAAAAATTATACGATACGTTGAACTAATCCAGTCAGTGGGGTATATTCAACTAGACGATCGTGAATGAGAAGGCAATATACCTTTGTATTCAACTCACTTGGTACTCTCAATTCAGTTGAAATTTTAACATCAATTGGTCCTGATTTGACCGACTCGTTTTGATATGAAAGATCAACAACAACAATAGAAGCCTTTGACTTGAAGTCTAGTGGTGTTAAAAGCGGACGAGGCTCACGGTTGTAGTAACTCTCTTGGAATTTCACGTACATATCATACAAGGCAGCAAACCGATTTTCATTGAATTTTACATTTAAATCTTCATATGGATAGACTTCAGAATTTAAATACACTTTTGCATTTCTCAAATTTTTTGTAATTATATGGCCATTTAATGTAAACGCAATGACTGCAAACCGTGGACGTTCTCTATTTGCAGCTAGCTTAACGTTCCATACATGATGAGTCCCCTGTACCAACGAGGGATTTATATAACAATCCCAGCTGCGGAATGAAAGTGGAAGTGTAGCACCACTTTTGACTACATTGAACATTTTAATTTTAGTAGTATCGCTTGGAACAATGTGGGGTACTCTCCAACTAATGTTCTGTATAGCAATTTTATGTTCAACACCTCCGACCGTTTTTCAAACATATCATTCATATTTTTAGCTAGCAAGAGAATGAGTTCATGTTTACAATTTAATATAACTTTTATGATCTTCCGCGAATCCCATTAGCATTTTTAGTGGTATTGAGAAGCTGAAATGACCTCCGGAAGATATACTCTCTCCTCCACTCCACCCGGCATTACGATAACATAGAGACTCCTGTCGACCAATGGAAAGAAAGTTTTTCAGAGTAGATGTGATTCCAGTAAACCGTGTTCTATCCAGTTCGCATCCGTTCAATTCATATCTTATTTCATCCAAAAAATAGGCCATGCAATTATTTTTAAGCAAGCCGGCAACATCATTTGTTGTACTTGTGCCCGAATTTTGGTTAGTAATTTTACTAAGTGTCCCTTCAAAGTGGAGGAAACTTTCAGACGGCAACACATACAAATCTTGGTTTTGTATTGTAATACGAACTTCATCATTTGTTTTGAAGTTCTGCTGATATGGGTAATAAGTGTGATATTCTTTTTTCGTGATACTCTCATCATTGTGAGGTTTATCTTGCACAAAAAAAATTTCATTCATTTGAAATGAAGGTAGTAATTTTACTGAATATTAAATCCAAGTGATTTTAAAATCAGTTTATTTTTTAATGATACCGCAGGTCGTGGATATGATGGTGCTCGAGATGATAATGATGATGGTGTTTTCACTTCACCTTTACATTTAGTAATGGGAGTTGTGAGGTGATGTAACGACCTTTTATTATAAATAATCATTCTGTTGCTCGTAAATGAAGACGAATTGATATAGTTTCCCCTCGAAAATTGATTAATTCCCCCTCCTGATCAGTTATCCGTACTTCGAGCGTGCTTATTTCTCTAGTGTTGATAGGTAAATAAATCAAGTTTCGTGGTGTAATACTCATTTTATATCCCGGAGGAACATTGATTCCAAATTCATGAAGCACATGATTTGGTCTATTACCTACATATGACCCACTGATAATGTTGCATTCCAATCTAATTGTATTTACTTTTAAAATATTCACAGGATTATCTGAGGCATACATTTCAGTATTGTGCGGTTTTAGAATACCTGTACCAAAACCAAATAGCTTTCCAATACTTCGTTCACGATTAAAATATACTGTTTCTTTTTTAGTGGTAACTTGAACTTTCAGCGTATTATTATTGGTTTCTATTTTTAACTCATCATAAGAACCATACCCCTTTAGGACATCAATAATATATGTTGCAATCTCTTCGAGTTCATACGATCCAACAGGTATTTCTATACATTTATTTCCAATATGAAATAGATTGTTCCCTCTATCTACGTTTGGTATAGAATTGTATGTGTGAAAGTCAATGAGAGCACACTCATAATTTCTATTTAATTCAATTTGTGGGAAAAAATTTTCGGTTATAACTGATGTGTTTCCATTTAATGCAAATGTTAGTGATGTAGACATTTTGAAGTCTGAGTTTGGACTGTTGTTTAATCATCATATCATTAGTTTTATATTCATATTATTAAAGTATAATAAATTGATCAAAGCCTTTTCTGTATCGCCCATTTTTCATATCATCATCTTTAGAGATTAGTAGAAATCCAAATTTCTCCTCCCAGCATTTTCGTGAAATTTCCATAAATGATTCATAGTCCATGTCACTGTTTACGTGATCTCGATATATATGACGCATGTTCAAATCATCTTGTTTAAACATTATAATAAAATTAGCATTGTCACGTATTAAATGCTTCGGTATATGTGTGTATGTTTGACATAAATAGAATGAATCAATATTCTTATGTCTTCCCATACAAAAATAGTTTCGGATATTATCCTGCTTTTCACATGCCACATCATCGAATATCATAATGGAATTATTTTTAGCTTCGTGCGGTGATAACACTGCATCGTTTCCAGAGAATGTAAAATATCCCATTCCTTGAATTGGTTTGATAAGTTTTTCCAAATATTCATATTTGGGTTGGTATAAACTCTTTGAAAATACATAAATATTTTCAAATTTGAGACCATTGGGACTCTCTATAAGGCTAAGCATCACATTGGTTTTTCCACAATTTGATGGTCCAACAATTAATTAATAATGCTCTAATTGTATTGGGTAGCAAAACACTATGTCGAGGTTGTTGATTATTCTCTCCATGTCCACCACCCTCAATGTTTCGTACTAGTATGCTTTTCTTATGTCTTAAAAAACGCATGTTAGTGAGAGAAGTACTTCATTCAATGGGAAACGTTTGTTGATTGAGGTTGCTATAAAATGCCCAAACGTTTTTATAATTTAATTAGTTCAAAATCAAAATTCAAACAGGGTAGTGGTCTTGTAAACAATATAATAGACTCTCTACCTTTTGAGGCTCATATACCTGGATACAATTACTGTGGACCTGGAACAAAGTTAGAGAAACGATTAGCACGTGGTGATCGTGGAATTAATGGTTTGGATGAAGCGTGTAGAGAGCATGATATTGCATATTCAAACAGTAAAGAGTTGAGTGAACGTCATAAAGCTGACTCAGTTTTAATTGAAAAGGCTTGGAATCGTGTAAAAGCGTTAGACAGTAGTATTGGAGAGAGAGCAGCAGCATACTTTGTAACAAACATGATGAAGACGAAGAAAAAATTTGGAATGGGATCAAATCAGGAGAGAAAGAAAAGAGTGAAAACATCATTGACTACAATAATCAAAAAGGCTACAAAGGAATTGAAAAGAATAAACCGCTTGATATCTTGAGTGCAATAAAAGTTGCACGTAAAGCAGTATCGAACTCGATGGGATGTAGGAAAAATGTTGTTATTCCACGTATTATAAATGTACCCAAGATAGGTGGGTTCTTGCCACTTGTCCCAATTTTAACAGCTCTGAGCGCTGTGGGTAGTTTGGCGTCAGGTAGTGCAGCACTAGTAAAATCTATTAACAATGCAAAGATGGTTAAACAACATCTAGAGGAAAACAAGAGGCATAATAAAAAAATGGAAACGGTTGCATTGGGAGCTGGCTTGTATTTACAACCATACAAAAATGGATATGGTATATCATTTGCTAGAAATAATCAAAGTCAAAACGCATTCAAAAAACTAATAGGTAAGCTACCCAAGAGAGCATTATCAAACTTTGATATAATGAAGTTTGCCTTTAGAAAGATTCCTCATTTTCGAGGTGTTTATATGAAGGATCAATTACCCAAATTTCCACATCATTTCGAGTGTGGAATAATAAATTTAGCAGACTCAATATCGAATGGAACGCATTGGGTAGCATATTACAAGAGAGGATCAGATTCTTATTATTTCGATAGTTTTGGGAATTTACAACCACCATTAGAAGTAGTCAGATATTTAGGAAAAAACATTAAGTACAATTATGAGCGTTTTCAAAATTTTGGGACTGTAAACTGTGGACATTTGTGTTTAGAATTTTTAATGTGGTGTATGTCGGTTGAAGAGTAGGGAGACACTTATCAGTGGGATGGTTGTCCTTCTCTAGCACTTGAGAAGTCCTACAGCTAGTAACAGCTAGAAAGTCAACCAATCAAAGGAAAACGTCCTTAGGTAATGAAAACCATTGAAAACAACAGTGGAAGGGGAAAGTGAGAAGTATAAAATCAGCTAGCCTCTCGAAGGAAAATATCATTCAGTCATCACCACTCATCACTCAACAACACCAGCAGCACCAGCAACAACAACAATATCATCACCATCATCAACATCCTCACCAACAGCAGCATCAACAACAACGACAACTGCAGTATCAGCAGCAACAGCAGTACTAGACACAGAAACACACACAGACACCAAATAATCAGGATGAATCCATCGTTTGAGGTTAGCAACGGAGAGGAGATTGACTTCACCGAAGTTAATCTTCCTCTTATTACTCCTCTTGCTGAGGACATTCAATTCCTCGCCAATGACATGGAGATTGAATCAACACTGAAATATTTGAATGCAATCAAGAAGAAACAGAAGCTCCCTTTCCGCGCTCTTCCAAGGAATACGGAATTCAGGATATATGAAGCGTCGAAGGTTCCTAGTAAATTTAATACCAATTCACTAAAATTAACATTGGAAAACTATTTAATTTATCTCCCGAAATGTTATGATGAAGTTGAGCCTGTATACATTAAAGAATTAAATACTGGTAATTATACCATAACAAAACAGGATGATGGAAAAATTGTATTCAAATTGAAAATGTAATAAAATATATGCAAAACAATAAATTATATTATCAAAATAAAATAAAATTATTTTAAATGGGGACTGGTAAATTTGGGGAATTTCAGCCTTCTTTTTCAGCTTTCTTTTCCAGCTTTATTAGTTCTGATACTTATTACAAATAAATGTTAATGAAATATAAAATCGAAATTTTCATTAGGGAATGGGAAATTGGGGAATTTTCAGCTTTCCTTTCTTTTTTAGCCACTGTTCTCCTTTTTTACATTGCGTGAATAAATGTAATTGAAAATTTAATTTCATAATTTTAAATGGGGATATGGGAAATTGAAACAGATCTGTTAACAGAAACAGGTCTGTTATCAGAACCGGATACCTGATCTGTACAACCAGGTCTGTTTAGAAGAACAGCTAGCTGTTCGATACAACCAGGTACCTGATCTGTACAACCAGGTACCTGATCTGTACAACCAGGTATCTGATCTGTACAACCAACTCTCTTCATAAAAACATGCTAATGTATCTGTTTATTGGTTATATATGGTTATGTTTCGTAAAATAGATCACAGTACACTAATGACCACAAGACTGAAATAATCATTAACCCACTAACAGTTGAATGAGATAAATTTGAAAGAAAATGAATCAAAAAGTTTTAACTCAATTAACTAAAAGCCGAAATGCTCTAAAAAAAAATTTTCTGATCTTAAACAACTCAAAAGTCAGAACAGTATTGGTCTGGAGGAAACATTTAAACCTATAACTGAACCACTACATGAACTTGTGAATGATAACAAAAAATTTCAGACATTGATACCATCAGAGTTCAATAATGTTGAGACTGGAAAAAAAACTATGCAAAACTACTCTCCAATCGACCGAGAGAGAAACACACCACCTAACAAGAAAAGGAAACTCACATTTCACAGTGCTAAGAGTCAATTCTCAAAACCTAAATATGATATTGAGAAGGCATTGGATTGGGGGATGGATAGTGTTAATGCTCAAGATGATGATGATGATGATGATGATAATGATGATGATCAATTCTATTCTCAACCAGCTATAGAAGACACATCGTTTGAAGGCTTACCTCATACCTCGAAATCGTTAGCGAGAGAAGGTTCTCCTTATTCATCATCTAAGTTTATGAAGCAAATATCCCCCCACACTTCGCTTCCATTACCGGTTCAAGACTCACTCCATTCATCATTGCCGTTAATGAGTCAAGAGCCCTCTATTTCATCGAACGTGTTATCAAATGAAACAGCTATACATTCAACGCCTTCGATAACGAGTCAATCAATCCAACATGAAGTCAACTCAAAAAATTTGAATATCAGTGAACTGGCAGGGGAAGATCTTTTGGATAAGACATATGGTCCATACAAAAATGCAAGTGGACAATTAATGTTGGGGAATTCACATATTAATGTGACTCACAAAAAAATTGAATTGGATGATGGGAAAAACTGGCGTCTTACAAGTGGATTATATTCATTAATATTCCACCGCCTACCTCAAAATTATAATTAAAATGATCTAGAAATATATAATGAAATTTTATTGATAACTAATGTGCACCGGAGAAATTTTAATTCCGATGGACAGATCAGAGAAACAAGGGCAAAGAAAAATACACAAAAATTATTAAACCACTCTTAACAAAATCACGTACTGCCGAGTCTACACCTAAATTCTCAAAATCTATTGTTTCTGGGACTGGTTTCATGTCACTCGCGACGAATAAACCCAATTATGTATATTGGGACGATCCAAATGAGTTAGTTGAACGATTACAACTCTTAATTGCCTCTCAAACAGCTGGAAATACGAATCATACTAATGAAATTACATCAATAATTGAAGAATTGAGAGAGGCTCAAATTATACACTAAATTCATATATAATTGATTGATAACATTGAAATGAACTTATAATCATCATGTCTGTTGACAAGTTTGGACGTTATGTAAACGATAAGCAGATCTCTATTCATTTAAAACGACGTGAGAAAATACCAGGACTCTACATTGATAATGATGGAAGTTACAATATACAAGGAAGACGTTTAAAAAATGGTCGCTTACCAATTGAGAATGCCGACTTGGCGATAAAAGAATATGTGGACCAAGTTGTAGACGATCTGAGAAATTTTGTAACATCAATGATTTCAAGTCATCAAGAAAGGAATGAGAGATTATTATCCGATAAATTGTCTACAGTTGAACAGCGAATAATCAAGACTGAGAAAACTACATCAGATATTCTTGATAAAATTGTACGCTCTCATATTCGAAAGTAATAAATATGTCTAGACGGGGAATAATTAATGAAATACATGCTTCTTCACGTAAGCATTTTCTTAGACGTAGAGTCATAACAAAAGGGATAAACGAATTATGGCAAGCTGACTTGGTTGAAATGGGGAAGTATGCACACTCAAACAATGGGTATCGCTACATGCTAACAGTGATAGACACATTCTCAAAATTTGGATGGGGAAGCAATAAAATCTAAAATGCAAAAGACGTTGCTGAGGCCATGGAGAAAATATTTCAATCAGGGAGAGGATTCCCCAAAAATCTTCAAACAGACGATGGAAAAGAGTTCTTTAACACCCAATTTAAGATATTAATGAAACGATATGGAATCAACCACTATTCAACATTTAGTAGTCTAAAGGCCTCAATTGTTGAACGATTTAATAGATCATTAAAATACCTAATGTGGCGTGAATTTAGTTTCAATGGGACATACAAGTGGGTTGATATATTCAAATCACTAATTTCCGTTTACAACAATAGACATCATAGAACTATACGAATGCCACCCGTTAATGTAAACACTAAAAATGAGAAACATATTTTGAAAACTGTCTACAACAACATTAAAATGTTTGCGGGAAGCAAATTGAAAATGGGTGATTATGTACGCATCAGCAAGTACAAACACGTATTTGAAAAAGGCTATACTCTAATTGGACAACTGAAATTTTTAAAATAAACAAAGTACAGAATACTTACCCAACAACATACTTACTACAAGACTTCAATGGGAATCCAATTCAAGGTGGTTTCTACAAAGAGGAACTGAAAAAAACAAGTTTTCCTAACACTTATCTGGTTGAAAAAGTGTTAAAAAAGAAAGGCAATAGAGCTCTAGTGCGCTGGTTGGGTTTCCCAAAACCGAAGACAGCTGGATTCATAAGAATGAAATTTTGTAATATTATAAGATTGAAAACAATTTTGTGTTTTGTATTTTTTCTTTTTATTTTATCTTCAAGTTATTTATAATTTTTTATTTTTCTTAATTTACTAATATGTACACTTAATTTTAAACATTTTTTATTTTTTAATTTATACATTTCAATTTTCAATAAAGTATTGTTTACTAATCTAATCATCTAGTTTTCTTTTTTTCATTCTATCCATTAACATGAAATGAAATATTAATTGTCCTTCGTAAATGTTGATCGCACTTTCATTATTATCCAACTTTCTTTTAAGATTATTTATTTATTATATTATAAATTATTATTATAAATTTTCATAAGTGTACGCATACATTTTTGAGCGTAAACCAACAAACTCAGCCATTGGTTGACCATGCAACTCATCCTTAAAGAAACCTAATCGTTTCTTATTACATTTCTTAAACTTATACAACTCGGCCAATTCATCTGGATATTCGGACGTGTCAAACTTTAACTCCACATCATCCCGAATATCTGCATAAAAATCATTCGTTTTTATGCTGTAAATAAATGAATCCGTATCCATATAATTTAATTTGAGTGCTTTCCCAAACTTAGGTTTCATATAGTCATAATGGAAGTCATACATCTTGTATTTTGACATCTCCAACACTACAAATCCTAAATAAATTGGTTTATCACAAATGTTGTGTAACCTCTTCATTTGAATAGCATACATACTTTCACTGAACCTTGATGCACTATGAAAATTCGATTTTGATATTAAATCTCTGGCACATAATTTGGGTCGTCCTAACTTCCTATTTTCAACTGGATAGTCCCACTCCGTTATTATCCGTACATCCACCCTTTTTCACTGTTTTCCATGGTTTTCCATAAACAGCATTGTTCAATAATTTAAAAAATCTTTTTCAAAATTATTTTTGGCTCTGGTCCTATGCTCAGTGTTTATATCAATATATTTCTTGAGCCAGGCTTTCTGCCTAAATTGATAGATGGAGTGAATTTTTTTTAATTCCAAGCCATGTCTCATACACTGTTTTAAAGTCTTATAGTATATGATATAATTCTTCTTTTCAGCGAGATCGGCTATTAACTTGGGAGTTTTACAACTGCTTGATGGTAGCTTGTTATCGGGACAGAATGGTAGATCATTATGTTCATCATGAACTGAGTAAGGGTAATCTAGATCAACCTCTAGAATATATCCATACTCACTATTTTCATGAATATTTTCTAGATTAAAACTCTTAATCTGATTCGTGTCTAACCATTTGAACTCACCGTAAGGTAGTGGTTCAGACATAGCCCATCCATACAAATTGTTTGCATCCACATACATTAAAAATTCCGATTCTTTAGTAGGATCGAAATTTTTAAGTATTTGTGGTTTGCTTTTGTATGTCTATGACTACATTGCACCAACCCACCCCGAATTCCACTCTTAAAATATGTAATCATATCAATATCAGTGAGTAACTCGAGTTCAATCTCTGTGGTTTTTAACATAGCATCCCACGACAATCCTGGTGTAGTGTAATAATGGGCGGGGTCAAGATTGTAAATTGAAGAACAAATTGCCCTAAAATTTTGGAAAACGTCTGTTAACAATAAAACATCAGTTTTCAAATACAATTCTAAGTATTCCTTCAATGAACGACAATTAAAATGATACCATACTTGGATGGCATGAGCGTAATCCTCTTCTGAACATTCTGACTCTGTTAAATTACTATAGAACTTGGATCTTGGTGGGAGAGAAGTTTCATATAGTTTTTCAATAGAATCCAAATATTCGTATGGGAAAACTCCTTTCCTGCGAAGTAGTTCAAAATCTGACTTGTTTTTGTACTGTGATTTCAGCACATTGAAATTCTCCTCACTCAAATTCCCCGCGAGTGTGTCTAGACTAGAGGGCATGAATCTGATAGTATCCAAAACCTGATTTCTAGCGTATTTTTCCTTAGAGGGAGATATTTAGAAATTGAAATAAACAATTCCTTATTCAAAGGAATAACTTTAATTTCCCCCTCAATTTCTCCAAGTTCTTTAACAAACAAATGAGAATCGTATTTGGAGAAATTGTGAAAGAATACGGGGATAAAATCACCCGCCTTGTAATTAAGATTACAGGAATTATGGGCTGCACCTCTATATCTACCTGTAAAATGACAATGATCTTTCACTCTATCATTATTTAAAATACCCTTACATATGTGGCAAATGGTTGCTTTCCTAAAATTATCTAACTCATTATGAGTCATGTGCATTGGAACCACTATTTTCATGTGGTTCTCATACAAATCGGACAAATCTGACGTTAAATTTTTAATGAAAGTGCGAGCGACATCACCTCCTGTCTTCGAAACAAACTTATCTAAGCCAGAGTCAAATGCACACTTTATGTAGTATGCAAATGCTACTGGCACATGCTTATTAATAATTTTCGTGTTTACACTTACATCCAATGATACTGGTTCCAATATACATTCAAAGTCTGCATACACGACGAACGGAACCTCCAACTGACGGTGATGGTTTTTAAAGGTAATCTTCTGATCCTTCCTTGGTCCCTCGGTAACCACCCGACTACATCTCAATGTATGTTGAGCCGCCCTCTCCTCACTCGTTTTACTCGTGATTACAGAACCAACGCTTAACTCGATGTTTACCCAGTTGTTTGGCAAGTAGACTGTGTATGAAAATTGAAATTGTAAGGTGATTGTGATATTTTCAAATTTAATGAATGTACTTACGATGAAATATTTTTAATCCACACATAGTGTCCATGAATACCCGCCGTTGGTCCGTCGACGAATAATAAATTAATGTGGATTCTCATTTCTACTCCATCGCAGTAAAGTGGTCCAATTATTTTGTCAGATTCCTCATCATACCCGAAAACATTTAAACTTATGTGAGGGTTTCGTTGAGTGAACTCTTTTATTTTTCAATTTCCATCGGGAATGCTAATCCATTGAAGTCAATCTTTATGTTATTCACCTCAATTATTGGGGACGTAATCTCAACACCATAACTATTACAATGGTATGATCTACTTATTGGTTTGAGGGCCGATATAATTGCCCACTTAAAACAGAAGACATCTTTGTTATGTACATTAACAACTGCCTTTCTATTTTTTAATTTAAGCGGAAGCTCAAAATGGTTAGATCCTTTTGTCGGATCACATTTGTAAACATTAAGCTCCAGCCTAATAATTCGTGTCAAGGTCCATCCACTATCCTTTTCCTGAAACTCACTCATTTTTGCGTCTATCACATTTTTATGCGATTCAAAGAAGCGGGTGAAGTCGGATCCAGTCGTAACCTGAGACATTGTGCTCTGGAACGATTTTATTTCTTGTTGAATATCATACTCTTTTATTAGCATGTACTCAGCAAACAACTCAAAATTGCATTTGGATGATAGGTGGGTAGTCATCACGCATTCCAAGTGTGGGATCAGTGCTAATCCAGCCTCATTTAGGAATTCAATATGTTAGGCATCCTTACATCCCATTCACAATCTGCTTGATTCTTCCCTCCACCGGACGGATAGAGTTGTATTTATGTATATCGGTGCGAGCGTGGAAATGCCATTGCATACCTGCAGGTAGGTAATGTTGGCAGGAATAGCAATACTCCCCATTGATGGTGTTGGTGGTGTAGTTGAAGTTGTTGATATTCTCGGGATTCATGTTGATGTTTTTTGTTTGTTTCTTTTTTATTTGATGGTTGAATGAAATAAAGTTTATTTTATTTGAAGTATTGTTTTTAAAGTATTTGTTTGTGTATTGTAAAATTGATTTTTACAATGTTGTTTAATAATAATTTTCGAATTTTACAATTTGTTTAAACAAACTTGATTTTGAAAGTTATTAACAATTTTCACTGCACAATTATAATTTGTTTTCGACGAGGGTTTTATTGTTAATACTGAATGTTTAAACAATTTTTCACTACACAATTATTCACTTAACAATTTTTAAATATTATTAACTTTGGAGAATCGCGGAGCCGATGTGTATCTTCGAGTCACAAACTAGAAGTGATTTTAAGGATTTTAGGTTTTTGGATGAAAACCGAGGAAAATTGAATAGTGGACGAATATCTATGGGTATTCATGGTGTGCTACCCTCTTTTAGATTTTCTATTTTATCTTCAAGTGTCTTGGAAATGGTGTTGTACTCTCGTCTGAATTACATCACGTTCCCATCCTTTTTAACGTTCATCACATCGTCCTTCCTCCGCTCCGATTTCGAATACATTCGAAATGACGAGACAAGTGGGCGCCACACCTTCGTTCGTTTTATAGATAGCGTGGCGCCTACGATCGTTTTACAGCTAGCGATGCTAGCTAGCGTGCAAGGCGCCTTCGATCTACAAATCGTTTTCGACTGCGACCCCGACCCCCTCACCGTCTCGTCTCGGGACACACGATCTCGAGAGCGTATCGTAGCACGTGTTCGTTGCACGTTTTCGCCCTCGATCTACGAATCGTTTTCGATTGCGACCCCGACCGCGATCCCTCACCGTCTCGTCTCGATCTCGAGAGCGTATCGTAGCACGTGTTCGTCATACGTTTTCGCCCTCGATCTACGAATCGTTTTCGATTGCGACACCGACCCCGATCCCTCACCGTCTCGTCTCGACCTCGAGAGCGTATCGTAGCACATGTTCGTTGCACGTTTTCGTCCTCGATCTACGAATCGTTTTCGTTTGCGACCCCGAGTGCGAGACCGATTGCGACCCCGACCCCGAGGGCGTCTCGGGACAAGCGATCTCGACCCCGACCCCGACTCCGAAGGATTTGTCTGACGAAACGCCCCCGATCCCGATCCTTTCATCGCCCCGTCTCGGGTCGCGTACGATTCGTCACACAAATCCCACACTTGTCATTTCCACAGCTAACCCTAATTAAATTGCATCTTTATTACCCCACACTTGTCATTTCCACAGCTAACTCTAATTAAATTGCATCTTTATTAGCTCACACTTGACATTTCAATAGGTTACCCTAATTAAATTGCATCTTTATTACCCCTAAATTGACATTAATGACATGTGACCCTAATTAGTACTTCCTTGTATAGAAATGTGCTTTGTATAGAAACGTGTTATTTGAACTACTCTGTGAGATACCCGCTATCCATTTTTAATAAAGGCAAAATATTGTGGTATCATTTTCAAAATATACCGAAAATACTAAAAATACTAAAAATATACTAAATGGTATGTTTGGTATATCGACATAGTACATCATTCAAAATATGCCATAAACGGCTCAATATACCAGATTGTCAGCCAAAGCAACCCAGACCCCTAGTAAGTAGGCGTTTTTGCCCATACAAAATTATTTTTTTAATAACTTCCACAATTTTTATCTGATCGCAACCATTTTCAGGAATCATAACGACTACAGTAATTATTGTATATACCAAAATTCGTAGCTCTAGATTTAAAATTACACTTGTTATTCGATTTTTTTGATTTGCGGAGGCGGAAGTGGGCGTGGAAAAAATTTGAAACAAACTTGATCTGCGTGCAAACATAACAAATGCTGTCGAAAAAAAATTATTGCTCTATCTCTTATTGTCTCTGAGATCTAGGTGTTCATACGGACAGACGGACAGACGGACGGACGGACAGACGGACAGACGGACAGACGGACATGGCTATATCGTCTCGGCTGTTGACGCTGATCAAGAATATATATACTTTATAGGGTCGGAGATGCCTCCTTCTACCTGTTACATACATTTCCTGCCGGAACAAAGTTATAATACCCTTCTACCCTATGGGTAGCGGGTATAAAAATCGTTGGGGTTACTCAAACCAATCTTTTTTTATTGATTGTCAAAGTAGCGTACGTTCGCGACCTTACCTATAAGCATATGTCGATTTTTACTAGCGTCGCATGGATTTAAAAAAAATTTTTTTTTTTTTTTTTGAAAACTATATCGTTTGCAGTTACTTATTACTTGTTAGTTATGACTTATTATTTATTACATATTTTTCTTGCTATTAATAAATTTCAGTACATTTTTCATATTTAATAAAAATTTATTTTTTTTTGCTTTTAAATGTTATTAGACACATTAAATTGAGTTAAATCCGTTTGTTTTTATGAAATATGAAGTTATTAATAAAAAAAAGTTGTAGTAAAAATACAAATTTAATAAATAAAACAACATGGAAAAATCGTACGTTCGCGACCATACGTTCGCGACCGGAACTTAATTAAATTAAAAATAAATAAATGGAGATATTTTCTTGGGAGTAGACTTAATAGAAAGCTACAAGATTCTATTTTTTAATTTTTTACTGTATTAAGCCAAAGTCGACTTCCATTTTGCGTACGTTTGCGACCGCATGTTTTTTGACAATATTATGAAAATTAAAAATCGATAAGCCCCATAATTTACACTAACCAAAGAGCTAAACAAATGCTATTGAAGAGTAAAAAAAGTTTCAGGAAACGTTTGTTTTCGATTTTATTTTTTTAATTTATCTCGTACGAACGTACGAGACTTTGAGAAATGCCCATATACAAATTCTTTAAAACTTAATTTTTATTAATTATATAAGTCATCAAATAAATACACTACACAAAGCCAAAAAAATAGTTTTCGAAATTAAATTTTCGAGAAATAAAATGAGTGCAAGAAGAGCGCATCAGCAATAACAAGAACAATACAAAAAGCTGACGGCAGTTCTTGCATCTCAACAAACATACATACAAACATACAAATGTATGTAGTACATACTATGTACATACATACAATCGTGCCGGTCCACTCATAATTTTTTACCAAGTGTATCGGGTACACTTACCCATAACCACCGGCACCGGCTTTACCCGAGTGCATAGAATCACCGATCGCAAATTGACGAATATGCCTCGGCACTTGCACAATAAGTGTCGGGCCTTTCTTGATACTCATACTCATGAGTATAAGCCTTTCGATACACTTATGCTCATGAGTATAAGCCTCATGAGTATGTGTATTTTTGGCTACTCACACTTATGAGTGCAAGTATATCGAAAAGGCACATGAGTAACCGGTGCACCGGTTGAGTGTGTGTACCCGTGCCGTTCTCTGATATGCACACTATCGTTATAATATTGATTAAATATTACAATTCTAATGATGAATTTTCCATAACGGATATTCAGGCTCATCGGGCTTAACCTCTAAGCAGTTTCACGTACTATTTAGCTCTCTATTCAGAGTTCTTTTCAACTTTCCCTCACGGTACTTGTTTACTATCGGTCTCATGGTTATATTTAGTTTTAGATGGAGTTTACCACCCACTTAGTGCTGTACTATCAAGCAACACGACTCTTTGGAAACATCATCTAATAATCATTAACGTTATACGGGCCTGGCACCCTCTATGGGTAAATATCCTCATTTAAGAAGGACTTAAATCGTTAATTTCTCATACTAGAATATTGTCGTTCCATACACTGCATCTCACATTTGCCATATAGAAAAAGTGACTTAGTGCTGAACTGATTTCTTTTCGCTCGCCGCTACTAAGAAAATGCTTGTTTGTTTCTTTTCCTCCCCTAATTAATATGCTTAAATTCAGGGGGTAGTCCCATATGAGTTGAGGTTGTTTAATTACACTTATAGACAATTATCTGCCTATTTTGAAATATACTATCTTTTTTTTTGAAGGTCCATAATATTCACAAAATTATTCTCTATACCATATTCGTTAATAAGAGGCAATTCTAGTTTATAAAATAATATATTTTATGCTAGACATTCCTCAGTATTATTTGAAATGAATAAAGAACATATAATTCTTCAAATTTCTCATGCAACAGAGTTTTAGTATATTCATTTATTAATTCATATGAATATCTTAACCGACAACTTTTTAGATTCACACTTATATTATCCAACAATATACAATGTGCTTAAAATTCCGAAAAATTTTAAACAACTTATTTAGCATAGTCTTACAACCCTCAACCATATGTAGTCCAAGCAGCACTAAAAAATTAATTAAAGTACATAACAGCATGGACTGCGATATGCGTTCAAAATGTCGATGTTCATGTGTCCTGCAGTTCACACGATGACGCACAGTTTGCTGCGTTCTTCATCGACCCATGAGCCGAGTGATCCACCGCTTAGAGTGATACAATTTTTTATTTCATTACGTCAATAATATTTTTATTGAAAGAAATTAAAAATACACCATTTTACTGGCATATATCAATTCCTTCAATAAAATTTATTTTATACCTAAATAAATGTTGCGAAATGTCTTAGTTTTACATAATCGATAATAATAAGATATATGACAAGTATATTTTAGCTAAATTTATTTATTATGATCAACATATGTAAAGCGTTAACCTGCAAACAGGTACAACATTGTTTTTCTTTAGGTGTTGCGAACCAATGTATGCGCACAATACATTTTGCAACGCATGTATATTATGGTACATATACACGCAGTTTTTTATTTTATCCAAAACACATAAAACACTCTTAATACAGTATATAATAATAATAATACATAACAAACGGTTTTTAGCTAATTTAAATTATTATATGTTGCATAATTGTATCTCATATGATTGAATAAAATATTTATATTTATTAGTTACTTAATTTATTAAATATTGCAATTCCCTAAAAGAGAAAAACAAATTTAATTTATTAACGGTTAGATGCATTAAAATAATAATGATCCTTCCGCAGCTTCACCTACGGAAACCTTGTTACGACTCTTACTTCTTCTAAATAATCAAGTTCGGTCAACTTTTGCGAAACAACCGCAACACACAAGGCGTCACAGTGATCACGTCTGGAGACCTCACTAAATAATTCAATCGGTAGTAGCGACGGGCGGTGTGCACAAAGGGCAGGGACGTAATCAATGCGAGTTAATGACTCCCACTTACTGGGAATTCCAAGTTCATGTCAACAGTTTCAGTTCACAATCCCAAGCATGAAAGTGGTTCAGCGGTTTACCCGGACCTCTCGGTGTACGAAATACACGTTGATATTTTCATTGTAGCGCGCGTGCAGCCCAGGACATCTAAGGGCATCACAGACCTGCTATTGCTCAATCTCATTATTGCTAGACGCAATTTGTCCATTTAAGAAGCTAGTGTCTTTATAATGGGATAAACCAACAGGTACGGCTCTACTTATATAAACACATTCAAACACAATAAACATTGTACTGCCACCAGGAATGAAGGCTATATAAGCTTCAACACCATAATCCCGAAGATATCTATTTAATATATTTGAGTCTCGTTCGTTATCGGAATTAACCAGACAAATCACTCCACGAACTAAGAACGGCCATGCACCACCACCCATAGATTCGCGAAAGAGCTATCAATCTGTCTTACACACTTATGTTCGGACCTGGTAAGTTTTCCCGTGTTGAGTCAAATTAAGCCGCAGGCTCCACTCCTGGTGGTGCCCTTCCGTCAATTCCTTTAAGTTTCAGCTTTGCAACCATACTTCCCCCGGAGCCCAAAAGCTTTGGTTTCCCGGGAAGCGACTGAGAGAGCCATAAAAGTAGCTACACCCAATTGCTAGCTGGCATCGTTTATGGTTAGAACTAGGGCGGTATCTGATCGCCTTCGAACCTCTAACTTTCGTTCTTGAGTAATGAAAACATCTTTGGCAAATGCTTTCGCTTAAGTTAGTCTTACGACGGTCCAAGAATTTCACCTCTCGCGTCGTAATACTAATGCCCCCAAACTGCTTCTATTAATCATTAATTCTTGATCTGAAAACCAATGAAAGCAGAACAGAGGTCTTATTTCATTATCCCATGCACAGAATATTCAGGCATTTAAAGCCTGCTTTAAGCACTCTAATTTGTTCAAAGTAATTGTACCGGCCCACAATAACACTCGATGAAGAGCACTAATGCAGGTTTTTTATATAGGAGGAACATATAAAAAAAGTACAAGTACCTAAATATATATAAGAACTCCACCGATAATACGCTTACATACAACAATACAATTGTAAGTTGCACTACCCGTATGAAGCACAAGTTCAACTACAAACGTTTTAACCGCAACAACTTTAATATACGCTATTGGAGCTGGAATTACCGCGGCTGCTGGCACCAGACTTGCCCTCCAATAGGTCCTTGTTAAAGGATTTAAAGTGTACTCATTCCAATTACAGGGCCTCGGATATGAGTCCTGTATTGTTATTTTTCGTCACTACCTCCCCGAGCTGGGAGTGGGTAATTTACGTGCCTGCTGCCTTCCTTAGATGTAGTAGCCGTTTCTCAGGCTCCCTCTCCGGAATCAAACCCTGATTCCCCGTTACCCGTTGCAACCATGGTAGTCCTAGATACTACCATCAAAAGTTGATAGGGCAGACATTTGAAAGATCTGTCGTCGGTAAGAGACCATACGATCTGCATGTTATCTAGAGTTCAACCAGTGTAACGATCTTGCGATCGCTTGGTTTTAGCCTAATAAAAGCACACGTTCCAGAAGGTCCGTGTTTCAATTGCATGTATGAGCTCTAGAATTACCACAGTTATCCAAGTAACTGTTAACGATCTAGGGAACCATAACTGATATAATGAGCCTTTTGCGGTTTCACTATTCATTCGTGTGTACTTAGACATGCATGGCTTAATCTTTGAGACAAGCATATAACTACTGGCAGGATTAACCAGAATTATGTTCATTTCTTTATGTAAATATATTTAAAATATAATTACATAAATCTTCAAATATGTAAAATACATGACAACTCACAAATATTTTTGAATAACAAATATTCATTAATTGTATATATATATAGTAATATATCCACCACCAGAATAATTTCTCGTACATGACAAACACTCATTATTATTCCCCTATCTTCCAAATTCTTTCCCACAAATCATATCATAAACATAAACATTTGTCGCGAGGGCACCAACTGTCACAAACAAAAAGATCCTATTACATTGGCAATCGTGCCACTTCCAAAAAATCCAAAGTCCATTAAAATTTTCCATTTGCAACTTGAGGACTCAGCATTACTACACTAACACAAACACAAAATATCACACGTATGTTAGCCCTAAGTCGTAATAAGAACTTTCATGTTAGAGCTCAGCATATTGTGAGTTTAGTTTTTAAAGACACTTTCCTCACTTAAGACGCGTAGCCCGCGAGCTTATAAATAAAAATAAAGTAGTCTATTAAGTAAACAAAAATAAATCCTTGTGTTTTATTTTTTTTACTGTTCGTGCACTGCGAACATCTAATTGGCGCAGCCGGTAGGATACGTCGTACTAGTTACTGAATCAAAAAAGCAGTCGTGAACCGCTAGAAGGACTTTAACATTGTCCTGGGTGAACGCGTCCTAGTTGGGAACTATACAAAACGTATCCGCGAAAAACATCTACGTGCGTGAGTGCGTTATTAAAACGGCAATACAAAAAACCTTGTAAAAAATCCGTCATAATAAAAAACTCAAAAAAACCCGAACCACGTGTGCAAATTAATAACAAATCAAAAATGGCAACCGAACTAACAGAAGCACACTTAAACCAGTGTATAAATCAAATCAAACACGTGCCAGCGTTTGATAACGGAGAAGAAAATTTGTCGGCATTTATAAACAGAATAGATTTTATTCTGTCTCTATACCCAACAACTGATGTACGCCAAAGCAGCGTAATCTTCGGTGCTATTGAACGACAACTGGATGGAGAAGCCTTGCGTACATCCCAGATTACGCAATCCAACAATTGGATGTCGCTGCGATCGTCCCTAATCGAGGAATTCAGGACACAGACACCTTATGAAGAGTTACTAAGAAGACTATACAACTCCAACTGGAATGGAAGTCTACGTAAGTTCGTCGAAGAGCTCGAGAGAAAATCCTATATTGTTAGCAATAAGTTAGCACTAGACACTGGCGGTAGCACAGCAATAATATACAGAAATGCACTAAAAATTACTACAAAAAATGTAATAACCAGAAAATTACCAGACAGGATATACATGACCTTAGCAAGGCATGATATAACTTCAATAAGCAAGCTAAAAGCTGTTGCTCAAACAGAAGGCATTTATGAGTCTTATGAGACTCAGAATAACCATAAAAGTGAAAACAATAGTCGTAGGAATCAAAATAAATCTTACGCAAACTATTCGAACAATTCTCATTCAGATGATTCGTCCAATTCAAAACCACAAATTTATTACTCACATTCAAATCAGAATAATCAAAATCTTCACCAAGAATTCAATAAAAAACTAAAGGAAGCTCAAACCCAAAACCCTTATAAATATTCGAGGGACACCTCAACAAGCCGTGGGCCTAACCCACCGGTAAAAAGACAAAGGGAAAGCCTAAGTGGCCAGTTCAAAATGGAGCAAGGTGAAAATTTTCATCAAAGTGCCTCGGAACTAAATGCAGAGCAAACACACCATACATAAGAATCAAAATGAATGAAGTAAACCTAAAATGTATCATTGATACAGGTTCTTCAATAAACCTTTTAAAACAAAATATTTTCAGTTTTCCAATTCATAAAAATCCAATCAATGTTCAAACAATTAATGGCACTACCGAATTATCAGAAAGTATACTTTTTGGTCCCAGCAGACTTTGCCCTACAAAACAAAATTTTACATTCATAATTTCTTTGAAAATTATGATATGCTATTAGGAAGAGAATACTTAAAAGCCAGTAAATCCCAAATTGATTACGAAAATGGCACAGTTACATTAGGAGAATATACATTTACATTTCAAAACGAAGAAGAAAATTCTGAAGAAACTTACACAGAAGATTGTGCAAATCCACCCTTGACCGAAGATAGGCCATTCAACTTCGCAATCGAAGATGAATTAAAAGAGTGTAATGAGTTCAGACTTGAACAGAAGAGGTAGAAAAACTAAAAAAGGTTTTACATGAATTTCGCGATATTCAGTACCGGGAGGTGAAAATTTGACTTTCACTAGTACGATTAAGCATTCAATTCAAATGAAACACGAAGACCCATTATATAAAAGACCCTATAAATACCCACAGGCTTACGATCAAGAAGTCAATAAACAAATCAACGAAATGATAGAGCAGGGCATAATTAAAAAATCAAAATCCCCTTATTGTTCACCCATCTGGATTGTTCCAAAAAAAATGGACGCTTCAGGAAAACAAAAATTCCGGTTAGTCATTGACTACCGAAACCGCAATGAAATAACCATTGATGACAAATTCCCCATACCAAATATGGATGAGATCCTAGACAAGTTAGGCAAATGCCAATACTTCACTACGATCGATCTTGCAAAGGGTTTCCATCAAATCCAAAAGGATCCCGATTCAATTGCAAAAACTGCCTTTTCAACCAAGCATGGTCACTACGAATTTACTCATATGCCCTTTGGGCTTAAAAATGCTCCAGCGACTTTCCAGCGCTGTATGAATAACCTTCTTGAAGATCTGATCTTCAAGGATTGTCTAGTTTACTTAGATGATATTATTATCTACTCCACTTCATTGGAAGAGCACATATCATCCATTTCGAAAGTCTTCTCAAAACTTCGGGAAGCAAATTTGAATTTACAATTAGACAAATGCGAATTCATGAAGAAGGAAACTGATTTCCTCGGGCATGTAATCACCACGCAAGGTATAAAACCAAATCCAAACAAAATTAAGGCAATTGTTGAATTCCCAATACCAAAGACACCAAAAGAAATCAAATCATTCCTAGGTTTATGCGGATTTTATCGCAAATTTATACCCAATTTCGCAAATATTGCAAAACCCATGACAACAAAGTTGAAGAAAAACGCCACCATAAACATAAAAGATCCCACTTATGTGTCAGCATTTGAAAAATTCAAAGTTTTAATAACGTCCGATCCGATACTAGTTTATCCAAATTTCGAGAAACCATTCTCATTGACTACAGATGCTAGCAACTTCGCTATAGGCGCCGTTCTATCACAGGAACACAAACCCATTTGCTATGCAAGTCGAACTTTAAACGAACACGAATCAAACTATTCAGCTATAGAGAAAGAACTATTAGCTATCGTGTGGGCAACCAAATATTTCCGTTCTTACCTATTCGGTAGAAAATTCCAGATCCTAAGCGATCACAAACCACTAGTTTAGCTCAGTAACATTAAAGAACCAAACATGAAATTACAAAGATGGAAAATCCGATTACACGAATACGATTATCAAATCAAGTATTTACCAGGAAAAGAAAATAACGTAGCAGATGCACTTTCACGTATAAAAATAGAAGAGAATTTCTTAGGAGAAGATGCAATTAGCACAGGAGCAACAATACATAGTGCTCAAGAGGACAGTCAATATCACATACCAATAACCGAAAGACCTTTAAACTACTTTAACAGACAAATAGAATTCATAAAAGGTGACGATAATAAAGTTGAAACAAACCACTATTTTCATAAACTTAACATAAAAATTTCTTATAAGGAAATGAATAATCAATATGCTAAAGATATGATAAAGGAATATCTTTGCTCGAAAAAGAGTATTGTCTATTTTCACAATGAAATAGATTTTCCAATTTTCCAAAGAGCTTATTTAGAAATAACAAATCCAAGTAATATAACTAAAATAATGAAAACAAGCTTAAAATTAATTGACTTACAAACTTTAGCAGAGTTTAAAGAATTAATTTTAAAACACATACAAAATTGTTACATCCAGGTATAGAAAAAACAATAAATTGGTTTAAGGAAAAATATTATTACCCTGATTACCAAAAACTAATACAAAATCTAATTAATGAATGTGAAATTTGCAACATAGCTAAAACCGAACATAGAGATACAAAACTCACGTTCGAGATAACACCCGAAGTACTTAATGTTAGGGATAAATATGTTATAGATTTTATATGATAGATAAGAAACAATTTCTTTCTTGTATAGATGTTTATTCTAAATTCACAACATTAGTTGAAGTTCAAAGTAGAGATTGGTTAGAAGCTAAAAGAGCTTTACTAAAAGTTTTCAATGAAATGGGAAAACCCATAGAGATAAAAGCAGACAAAGATTCAGCATTCATCAGTGCGGCTTTGCAAATTTGATTACAAGAAGAAGGCATAAAAATTAACATAACAACAAGTAAAACAGGAATATCAGATATAGAAAGGTTTCATAAAACTATAAATGAAAAGTTAAGAATAATAGGAAGCGACGATAATATAGAGAATAAAATAACAAAGTTTGAAAGAATATTATATACTTATAATTATAAAACAAAACATAAGGCAACTAATAGAACTCCAGCAGATATTTTTATTTGTGCAGGAACCCCTGAATATAACTCGCAAGAGAATAAAGTAAATCAAATAAATAACCTCAATAAAAACAGAAGTGATTTTGAAGTAGATACACGATTTAGACAAGCTCCATTGGTTAAATAAAAAACAACAAATCCTTTCAAAAAGACAGGTAATATTAAAAAGCTCGATGAAAAACATTACGAAGAAACTAATAGAGGTAGAAAAGTTACACACTATAGATCGAAGTATAAAAAGAAGAAAATAATTAACAAAAGTAAATATGTTAATTCCAGCCCGAATGATGAAACATCCTAAATTGCTGATGTTACTCATATTGTCAACTATTTGTACAACTGTAAACACTCAACAAGTCGAAGTAAATCCCATTCAAAATGATCAAGGATTCATCCTATTTGAGTCAGGAACAATTAATTTACCAATATCCTTCGAACATCATTGCTTAACTATAAACGTAACACAAATAGAGAACTCTTTTGATTTATTATTAACTCAAAGCCATATCTTTAACAAGTACCCCCAAATAAAATATTAAATGAATAAATTAGAAAAGCAAATGGCAGGTATCAGAATAACAAGTCGTACTAAACGAGGTTTATTCGATTTCATAGGATCATCAATTAAATTCCTTTTGGCACGTTAGATGAAGAAGATAAGAAACAATTTGAAAACCAAATTAACATTATTGCCCATAATTCAATTCAGGCAAATAATCTTAATGATTTTATAAATACATTTAATCAAGGTATTAATATTATAAATAATCAAAGCAAAATTTTGGAAGAAGAAAACAATTAAATTCATTAATTTTAACATTGAACATTTTACCGAATATATAGAAGACATCGAACTAAGCCTACAATGAACTCGCTTAGGAATATTTAATCCAAAATTACTTAAACACGATCAAATAGATCACATTAATCACGAAAAGTTGATGAATATTAAAACTTCTGCTTGGTTCAGTACACTTACAAATGAAATTTTTATCATGTCCCATACTCCATTGAGTAATCTTGAAACCAAAACTTTCCAAGTAATCCCTTACCCAGATAAGAATGGACAAATCATCAATGAAAGTGTTGAAGGAAAATTTTATTTACACAATAACTTTGCTTCGAATTCAATCTCTAAAAAGATCATAAATGACCAATGCATAACTAATATAATAAAACAAAAACTTAAAGGTGCAAACACCTTTAATAAATATCGTAAACAAGAATTTATACAAATAGTAGAACCAAACATCATAATAACCTGGAACTTAACCAGAACCAAACTAAATCAAAAATGTAATGATTTAGAAATATACATCGAAAAAGATAAAATAATAAAAATATTTAATTGAACCATTGAATTAAAAAATGTTAAAATTTCAAATAGAGCGCAACAATTTACAACTATTATGTTTACAGAATACAATGTAACTAAAATAGAACCACTATCACACATTGAAATAAAAGAAATGATTATGTATAACAATAGAGAAAACAATAATTATAAATATCCAATAATTATGATTACAACTTAGTGAATAAGAAAATTAAAACACTATTCAACATAATAACACAAGAATTTGTAAGAACACATGACACAGACATAAGTGTTAATGCTGAAACAGATAATATTGAAATTCCAGTCCCACTTATGTACCCCGAACTAAACGCTTGAGGACAAGCTAACCTCTATAGGTTAGGGGAGTAATATATCCACCACCAGAATAATTTCTCGTACATGACAAACACTCATAATTATTCCCCTATCTTCCAAATTCTTTCCTACAAATCATATCATAAACATAAACATTTGTCGCGACGGCACCAACTGTCACAAACAAAAAGATCCTATTACATTGGCGATCGTGCCACTTCCAAAAAATCCAAAGTCCATTAAAATTTTCCATTTGCAACTTGAGGACTCAGCATTACTGCACTAACACAAACACAAAACATCACACGTATGTTAGCCCTAAGTCGTAATAAGAACTTTCATGTTAGAGCTCAGCATATTGTGAGTTTAGTTTTTAAAGACACTTTCCTCACTTAAGACGCGTAGCCCGCGAGCTTATAAATAAAAATAAAGTAGTCTATTAAGTAAACAAAAATAAATCCTTGTGTTTTATTTTTTTTACTGTTCGTGCACCGCGAACATCTAATTATATATATATGTTATACTTTATTTGGACGTTGACGTACTAACGGCAGTACCATCAAGTAGCCCAGCGACGGGCTTGTTGACGCGCGGACAAAACAAAATAAATTTGTGAACAGCATGCATTAAACGAAAACCGCGAATAAATATTAAAAGACGCTGGACAGCTAATTAAATTAAATTAAAAATATGTTATAATATATGTATAATAAGATAAATAACAATTAAATACTCGATAAATAAGCTAATATTGTAATAAGGTTTTAAGCATAGGAATAGATTTACTAGAGCAAACTACGTTATTGAGATTATTATAGTTCACACACAGAATACGGAAGGGATTATGGCAAGCAAAGTTAGTAGATCTACGTGAAATGAGAAGAGGAAGAAAATTCCTAGTGATCCTGACAGGAACTGCAAAACTATATTGGCTTAACAGCTCCAAAGAGTCTATTTCACCATTAATTAGTCTCTGTATAAAATCAACACCTTGCATAGTTCTGCGGTCAGAAAGAGAAGGAAGGTTTAATAATAAAAGTCTACTGCGATACGGTGGTAATCTAATATTAGGATTCCAATTTAAACTACGAAGAGCAAAAAATAAGAATTGTTTCTGCACCGATTCAATCCTATCTTGATAAACCCTATACTGGGGATTCCAGACAAGAGATCCGTACTCAAGGATAGGACGAACCAGTGAGACGTATAAAGTCTTAGTGATGTAGGGATCATTGAACTCTTTCGACCAGCGTTTTATAAATCCCAGAACACCCATGGCCCTATTTACAGCAGATAGAATATGTTTATCGAATTTTAGTTTTGCATCAAGCAGAACCCCTAAGTCATTCACACCTTTAATTCGCTCAAGAGGAGTATCATATAACATATAGTTATTTAACTGGGAAGAACCCCTACAAAAGGTCATAAACTTACACTTATTGCAGTTGAGATGTAACATATTTACTCTGCACCAAGATTCTAGACGATTAAGGTCATATTGTAACAGTGAGCTCGCAAGACTATCATTAAATGTCAGGCAAAGCTTAACGTCATCGGCGTACATAGGTACACGGGAATGCTCAATAACAGAAGGAAGATCATTTATGAACAAAGTTAACAATAGAGGACCCAAATGACTGCCCTGGGGCACACCAGAAGTGACTTGGACACATTTAGATTCAAAACCATTATAATAAACATTCTGAATTCTGTTGGAAAGGTATGAGGATATCCACTCAATTAGTCTATGAGGAAACCCTAAAGCATTAAGCTTACACAGTAAGAGGTGATGATTAACAGAGTCAAAAGCCTTACTAAAATCACTGTAAATGAAATTCGTTTGCATTCTTTTCTCGAATCCTTTAATTACAATAGAAGAGAACTCCAATATGTTAGTAGAAGTGGATCTAGACTTCACAAACCCATGTTGGTAAGGTGAAATTATAGATTTACACAGATGTTGCAGTTGAGAAGTTATAATTTTTTCAAATGCTTTCGGAATCGCAGACAATTTAGATATACCGCGATAATTTTGAACTTTAGATTTACTCCCTTTTTTTAGGATAGGTATAATGTATGATTTTTTCCAGATTTTAGGAAAAGAACATGAGTTAACGGATAATTCAAACAATTTAAAAAGCGGTTTACAGATACTACCAGCACAATACCTTAGCACACAACTAGGTACTCCATCCGGACCTGCCGAAAAAAACAGGTTTTATAGCCAATAGTTCTGTTAAAATAGAGCTTTCAGTAATTAAAGGACCAAAAATACAATTAGATGAATTTAACTAATAAGGATAAGAAAAGGAATTTTGAGAGCTTGGGACAGAATATGTCGTTTGGAAAAAGTCCGCAAATAAATCGGCAACATCATGACCATTAGATACCGTCATATTCTCCAAAGACATAAATGCTGGTTATGACGCGGATCTACGCTTCGAGTTAACGACTTGGAACATCCACTGAGACAGAAAGCTCGATTGGGGTAATCAACAGACGCGTATTGGCCTTTTTACGCTTCGGAGACTCGGTCAAGAGCTTCATACTCTTAAACCCAGAATCCAAGGCAGAAAAGCTATCGGAGAGGTTTTTTAAAGCCCCTAAATATATATCTTTAAACTAAATATATATCTTTAAACTGGCACCCAGCATTTCTTGTTATAACAGACTAACCTATTGCTAAAACAAAGATTATTAAACCAATTAAAAAATTTAAAAGAAGAAAAAAAATAAATCAAAATAGATAAATTAATTGCAAACTAATATGATCTGTACTTACGAAGAGCACAAGACACAGAGAGTATGCACAGGTCGAGCGAGACGCAAGATAGGAAGAACGATAGCCAACTACAACACCAAGAGAGGGAGAGTTACTATTCTAAAGAGCGTTGAGAGCACAAAGCACAAGCACTGAGAGTAAAGCGCGGGTCGAGCGAGACGCAAGATAGACGATAGCCAACAACAACACCAAGAGAGGGAGAGTTAACTATTGTAACAGCGTTGAGCGCAAAGAATAGCAAGTGAAAAAAAGAAGAGCGCGAAAGTAAACAAAAATACAAAATCAAACTGCAGCGGCAATCAAAACAGAATTGTTTTGCTAACAAATCAAAGCAATGTTTGACCACACAATTTGTTGTTATATTTTATATATAAATACAAGAAAGCACACAGCGATTTAACGATCTGTAGTTAAACACAAGTGAGAGAGTAAAATTAATGTTAAATTAATTGTAAATAAATATGAAATTCAATGAAAAATCACAAAGTTTAAGAGGGAAGAAAAAAAACACGTCCGACTGCGACTGCGAGAGCGAGCGAATTGATATCGGATGAGACTTTTTGTAATAACATAGTTATTACCTATTATGCAAACTGAAATATATGCATCCAATACATATATACGTGATGAGCACACACTGCTCACCATGTATAGGTTTTGAACTGAACAGACGTGCCTCCGTGTGTGCTCCGTGTGAGAACCATAAAAACCTGCAAAAACACTACCGACAGAGACGGAATTTAGAGTTTCCTGTGTGGGAGCATAAATGCAACAAAGTGCGAATATTTCAGTGACATTGGCACTCTTAAAATTGTGAAAAATCGAGTTTTTCCAAGTGCAAAAATAACCACGTGCGTGGAAAATTTGCAAGCTTTTGAAGCTATCGAGCTTTTAAAGCTTGAACACAGCTGTTCGAACTTTACCCAAGTCGTTTGCCGCTGCGTGAAAAAAGTTCCAAGCACTAACCATACAATACATAGATGCTTCGCCCAGTACAATTTTTTTTATTATCAAAAACACTATTATTGCAACCCCAGTCGGGCCGTGCGCTGCGATTCGAACACCGAGCCTCTTCGGCTCATTCGAAAATTCGAAGTTCTAACGCAGCACGCCATGATACAATTATACAAGGTAGTCTCGTCGTGTGCCTTTTCGTTCGGCTTCGAGCCGTTATCGCTCAGTGCGCTCGTGCTTGTTGAGGGGAAAGGTTGTATGCGGACGATCTTTTCTCTAAATATTAAACCTTGCGCAAGGCAAAAATGTCAGATTGCAATTATATTATATATATATTTGAACTTTATGATAGAATTAAAAACCTGAACAAAATAATTAGTAATCAAAAACAAAAATAACGATTACTATCAATTTCTAAACTGTAAAAAATTAAATTATAAAAACATTTCAACTCTTTTTTAATACAGTGGAACAATTAAACCATATGCGCCATTTAAGGGTTAATCACAAAGCTCTACTGTCGATTCTTTCGCACTCACTAGGCGCAGTCGTTTCACTCGCACTTATGTATGGTATAGATAACGGATAGCTTTTGCCGACGAGACTACCTTGTGTTATTGTATCATGCAGCGCGCAGCGCTGAGTTCAGTCGCAGATCAAATGCGGAGCGATGAGCACGGACGTATTTCGTTGCGCTCTGCTTTCGTTTCTATGTATGCGTGTATGTATCTACATGCTCGCCTATATTAGTATGTGTATGCATATGAAGTTTTGCAACGTGCAGTTGCCTCACTAACAAGCAGCTAGCGCAAGTTATACATTTGTCACCACTTACCACTTCCCCATCTCATTTGTCACCACTTACCACTTACCCAACACTAACACATACAAAGCATTCCATTAGATCGGGATTGCGATCGTCAATTATGTAAACATAAACATTCAAGCTTCCACTATAAACTAATAACCCAAACTGGGACTGCTAGCTTCTTTAACGTAAACATAAACAACCAAGCTTGCAATCTCTTGCAACTGAAACCAATAACGAATCTCAACCCAAGTCCCAATATAAACACTAACCACAACTCCAAAGTCAGAATATGCTAACGTAATTATAAACAACTCAGACGGTTTGGCTGCCGCCAAAATCCAAGTATAAAATAGCACTTCTTGCACAGCTTAACTTCAGTTTGTATCAATTCTCTGAATAAACCAGTTCAGCACTACAGCACTGTGTAAATTCTTATTTATTGAAAATACAACTCATGTATATATATGTCAAACATATATAACTGGCGCAGCCGGTCTGAACGGACGGATAAATTAATAACACACTAAGAAGTAACATTTGAACTAGCTGAAAAGGCATAACAAGTGTTATCGAAAGTGAAAAAGTTAAAACAAACAAGTAAGAAAGTTACAGTCGAGTGTGCTCGACTGTGAGATACCCGCTACCCAAATTTAATAAAGCCAAAATATTGCGGTATCATTTTCAAAATATACCGAAAATACTAAAAAAAATATACTAAAAATATACCAAATGATATGTTTGGTATATCGATATAGTACACCATTCAAAATATACCATAGACGGCACAATGTGCTAGATTGTCGGCCAAAGCAACGCAGACCCCTTGTAGGTAGGCGTTTTTGTCCATACAAAAGTATTTCTTTAATAACTTCCACAACTTTTATCTGATCGCAACCAAATTTTCAGGAATCATAACTACTATAGTAATTATTGTATAAACCATTCGCAACTCTAGCTTTAAAATTACGCTTGTTATTCGATTTTTTTGATTTGCGGGGGCGGAAGTGGGCGTGGCAAAAATTTGAAACAAACTTGATCTGCGTGCAAACATAACAAATGCTGTCGAAAAAAAATTATAGCTCTATCTCTTATAGTCTCTGAGATCTAGGTGTTCATACGGACGGACGGACAGACACACAGACGGACAGACGGACATGGTTATATCGTCTCGGCTGTTGACGCTGATCAAGAATATATATACTTTATTGGGTCGGAGATGCCTCCTTCTACCTGTTACATAC
This sequence comes from Drosophila sulfurigaster albostrigata, assembly GCF_023558435.1. Classification (NCBI taxonomy): domain Eukaryota; kingdom Metazoa; phylum Arthropoda; class Insecta; order Diptera; family Drosophilidae; genus Drosophila; species Drosophila sulfurigaster. The sequence continues at coordinate 75,994 of NW_026909727.1, read as the reverse complement.
ATTTCCTGCCGGCACAAAGTTATAATACCCTTCTACCCTATGGGTAGCGGGTATAAAAACAAAACACACACTAAGAAGTGATATTTGAACTTAGCTGAAAAGGCATAACAATTATCGCCAAAAGTGAAAAAGTGTAAAACAATAGTGGCATAAAAGGGACAAAGTCATAATTGTGCAACTAAACTAACAAATCTAAAAAAAAAAAAAATATATAAACTTTAAAATGGAAAACGAAAATATAAACGAAATGCGGAATTGCATTCAGGCTCTCACTCAAATTGTTGTTCAACAAATGCAACTACCAAATGCGAACTCAAGAACAAGAGCTAGAAACCAGATTGAAAAGGAAACTCGATATCTTCCAACATTTCCTGGACAAGATGGTACTCTCCATGGATTCATTGCTTCAGTGGACCAGATTATGCAGGAATATGCAGATGATGCGGATCAGGTTTTCAGCGTTATATTCAACACGAATATTCAAGGACAGGCAAGAACAGTTCTCACCATCAACACACCGACAACGTGGGAGGAATGTAAGGAGAAATTGCGACATCATTACCGGCCAAGAATGGACCAAATGGGTTTGACTAGGAAGATCAACAATCTCAGAGTGACATCTATTAAAGATTTAGATATTAAGGTAAGGTACATAGTGGAAGAAATAACAGACTTTGCTGTATTTGAAAATAATGAAAGCTTAGTAAATATATTAAGTTCACTATTGATTCAACGAATAAAAGAATTAGCTGCAGGCTCCATGGCAGTCTCGCTAATGCCATTAACAACAGTGCAAATGGTTAGAAATGAAATTGCTAAATATATCGGTCTAAATTTTGGAAATTTAAATCAAAGATTGTTAATTTGTAAAACACCGAGAATGACTCAGATAACAATATTGATCAAAGAAATAATAATAATAATAACAATAATAATAATAATAACAACAATAATAATAATAAAAACAACAATAATAATGGCAATTTTCCAAAAAGTCAAAATACTAGGAGACAATATAACAATCAACAACAAAATAGGAATAACAATACTAATCCACAATACAATCATAACTATAACAATAATCAACAAAATCAGAATACTAACAATAATCCACATCAATATCCAAATAATAATTACAATAAAAATGAAAGTCAAAATGTTAGACAGAATCCCCCAGAGGCAATGAGTGTTGATAATATAATTGATGAGGATAATAAAAGTACAACAAGTGAAATCCCTAAAGTTTTTTTACCCAGTAGCCTCGGATGAAAGAAAAATTTTAATAGAAGGAACAATTGAAGATTGTAAATTTACTTTTTTGTTAGATACTGGATCCACAATTAGTATATTAAACACAAATAGAGTGCAGGAAAATTTGTACAAAATAATTGAAAAATATTCAAAAACAATTCATACAATTAATGCAAAGTTTGAAACTAATAATTACTTAGTTATGACAGAAGCACCAAGAGAATTTCAATATTCTCCACAAGTTCGTTCAAGATGGGTGGCTTTACCCTGGATAAATCATATGATTTTCTATTGGGTATGGACTTCATCCAAAGAAACGTTCAATTTATTGATTTCAAGAAGAAAACAATTAAACTGATAAATGATGCTGAAATTCCATTCCATTCCAAGCATCCTGAAGAGGCTTGTGTTTTGGAAGTAAGTGAAATTGAAAGCTTTAATTTAACAGATTTAAATTTAGAAGAAAAGAAATTATTACCAATCTAAACAAAAGATTTAACAAGTTATACTATAAAGAAGGCGACCAATTGACAAATACAAATACAGTAGTACACAATATAAGAACAATAACGGACCAACCGATCAATTCGAAAATTTACAGGTGTTCTCCAAAATATGAAAAAGAAATTCGAAAACAAATTTTAGAAATGGAAAGAAACGGCATAATAAGAAAAAGCAGAAGTAAATACAGCTCACCTATATGCATGGTGCCAAAGAAAATAGATAATTCAGGAGTACAAAAATATAGATTATGTGTAGACTATCGTCGATTAAATCATGTAACAATACCAGACAAATATCCGTTACCTCTCATGGACTCAATATGAGACAAACTTGGTAGGGCTCAATATTTCAGTACATTGGACTTAGCAAAAGGTTATCATCAAATCTTGATGGCTGAAGAAGACATAGAGAAGACAGCATTTGTTTCACCATTAGGACTTTATGAATACGTTAGAATGCCATTCGGACTAAAAAACGCACCAGCAACTTTTCAAAGATTAATGAATGATGTTTTAAGAGATTACATAAACAAAATATGTGTAGTCTACTTAGACGACATTTTAATATTCTCAACAACGCTCGAAGAACACAAACATGCTTTAGAAAAATTTTTTAAAAAACTCCAAGAACATAGATTAAAAATACAAGTAAATAAATGCTCATTTATGAAACAAGATACAGAATTTTTAGGACATGTACTCAGTAAAGACGGAATTCGACCAAATCCAAAAAAGATACAAGATATTTTAGCTATTCCAATCCCAACAAGTAAGAAAGTTACAGTCGAGTGTGCTCGACTGTGAGATACCCGCTACCCATTTTTAATAAAGGCAAAAAATTGCGGTATCATTTTCAAAATATACCGAAAATACTAAAAAAAATACTAAAAATATACCAAATGGTATGTTTGGTATATCGATATAGTACCCCATTCAATATATACCATAGATTGTCGGCCAAAGCAACTCAGACCCCTAGTAAGTAGGCGTTTTTGCCCATACAAAAGTATTTCTTTAATAACTTCCACAATTTTTATCTGATCGCAACCAAACCAGGAATCATAACTACTGCAGTAATTATAGTATATACCAAAATTCGTAGCTCTAGCTTTAAAATTACACTTGTTATTCGATTTTTTTGATATGCGGGGGCGGAAGTGGGCGTGGCAAAAATTTGAAACAAACTTGATCTGCGTGCAAACATAACAAATGCTGTCGAAAAAAAATTATTGCTCTATCTCTTATAGTCTCTGAGATCTAGGTGTTCATACGGACAGACGGACAGACGGACGGACGGACAGACGGACAGACGGACAGACGGACATGGCTATATCGTCTCGGCTGTTGACGCTGATCAAGAATATATATACTTTATAGGGTCGGAGATGCCTCCTTCTACCTGTTACATACATTTCCTGCCGGCACAAAGTTATAATACCCTTCTACCCTATGGGTAGCGGGTATAAAAAACAGAAAAACAACTAAAAGGTTTTTTAGGCATGACTGGTTTTTATAGAAAGTTCATAAAAGATTACTCAAGAATTGCATACCCTATGATCAAATATTTACAAAAAGGAAATAATATTAATAAAAATGACCCAGAATTTATAGATTCTTTTGAAAATTTAAAAGAACTTATAAGCTCACATCCAATTTTGAAATTCCCAGAATTCGATAAACCTTTTACATTAACGACAGATGCGAGTGATTTTGCAATAGGAGCAGTGTTATCACAGCAAACTCAGCCAATAGCATTCGTATCTAGGACCCTAAACAAACACGAAAAGCAATACAGCGCGACAGATAAAGAATTTCTGGCAATTGTGTATGCCGTAGACTACTTTAGGCATTACCTATATGGCACACAATTTACAATTATAACTGATCACCAACCAATTATGTATCTAAATAAAAAATACAAAGGGAAAGACCTCAAGGACAAACATCAAAGGTGGATATTGAAACTACAAGAATTTGATTGTGATATCAAATATTTAAAAGGAAAAAATAACAAAGTAGCGGATTTCCTCAGTATTAATGAATCAAATTTAGCATTGACAGACACAATTCACTCAGCAAACGAGAACGAACCAATAGATTTTTATATAACAGATGACTCAAATCATTATCACATATTTAGCAACAGACAGTATAATTAAAAATAAAGGCAGAAAAATTATTGAAATTAATCCAGCAGACGACAATTTAGAAATAGAACAGAAACTCTTAAACAATATTAATAGGGGAACTATTGGCATATATTCAGAAGTACCAGATTCCATTTACTATAAAGTACAATGTATTATAATAGACAGTTTTAAAGACACGAAAAATATAAAATTCTTAAAATGTACAAAACGAGCAGTAGACATAAATGACGAACAGGAACTCCACAAACAAATAGCTTGTGACGTTGGCAGTCTCACGTTGGGCTAGCCAACCATTTATGATGGCGTTGCCAGACCCACGATTGGGCGCCAAAAATTCCTAAGAATAGTCAGCCCCGGATGTGAGAAGACGGTTGCAAATATCATTCACAACCATCTCGCGTGCAAGCATATAGCGGAGCGGGACCCATTGAACCCTTAGCTCTTTCGGGATTGTGGGGTGGGTTTTTGCTATGCTTTACACGAAGCCACGAAAACTTTATTATTATAGAGTCCCTCCTGATTCTAAAAAAAAAAACAAACACATGAGTCGATCCTCTTGTCAATAATCTAATCCGACTCGAATCTACAATACAACTCGATCGGAGTACTACCAATATCTAATAAACAAAACAAATGCAGGCACACTTTTGAAATTCGGACAAAATTTAAGAAAAGCAGGGGTGGTCTTATAAGATGTTAACTGCCACACCCTGGTCTATACCCACCCAACCATGGTCATAAGATAAAACGTTTTTATGACCCCAAAACTATTACAACTCCCCCTTTATTTTATGCTCCCATGTCTCCGGAAATCAGAACAAAATCTAGAATTTCGTTATTAAAGTCCAATGACTCAAAGTTAACATCAGTATTTATTTATAACAAAAACAAAACCATTTGTTCAAAAATGAATTAGAATTATGACGGTATAATTATTTCCATAATTTTCTTTATAGGGCAGTTATTATAATCCAATACAATATTCTTTTTTTTATTAGCAACGGCTACTGCTCATTTACAATAATAACTAAAAAAAGAAACAGATGTAATGACTAATAATATTTAATAAACAATCAATAATTCATAAGCAAACAAATTTTGGCAACTATTTTTGGATGCGCGCTTTAGCAAACAGATTCATGAGGTTTTCTATTAAATTTACTGTTTTTACTTTAAAATCTTTATTTTCTTCTCAAATCGTTATTTTGTATTTTTAATATTTATTTTATTTTTATTGTATTGTGAAACAATTTTTTTTTTATTTAATTATTTTTGATATTTATTTTTATTTTTATTTATTGATTTTTAATATTTCAACCACTTTTTATTTATGCTGTATTTATTATGAAATCATTTTTGAATTTTTATTTATTTATTTTTAAATATTTATTTATCTTTAATTTTTATTTATTTTTAAATCCTATTTATTATTTAATTTTTATTTATTTTATTTATAATTTTTATTATTTTATTTTTAATTTTTTTATTATTTTATTTTTAATTTTTATTATTTCATTTTATTTTTACTTTTTATATTTTTATTTATCCAAATTTAATATTGACTTTTTATTTATTTAATTTTAAATCATTTTTTTTTTGTTTTGTTTATTTAATTTTTATATATTTAAATTTTTATCAAATTTAATATTGACTTTTTATTTATTTGTTTTTAATTCATATTTAATATTTATTTTTATTTATTTATTTTTCTCTATTTAATTTATCATATTTATTTTTGATGTGCATTTATTTAATTGTAAATCATGTTTAAACCACTGTGCTGTACCAACAAACAATAATAATAGTAACAATATAGGCGGAAGCAAATCAGTACTAAAAAGGTATAGGCCTGACCCAAAAGTTAGGGTATCAGCCGACAGCTCATATGCTGTTTGGGAGCTTTCGCAACTGCGAAGAAGTATGAAAAATACAATGCCAGCAAAACTGTGGGCAGCTGCTGCGTGGCCGAACAGGCACCAACATATGTATGTATGTATGTATGTAATTACATATGTACGAATATTTATGTTATAAAACTTCTTTTATGTATTTTTATTTCGGACACTCGGACTGAAAACTTACCCGACAGAACTCCACGACGAAGGCCTTCATGATGTTGTTGCTGTTGGTGATGATGATGTTGATGATGATGATGATTTTAATGATGATGATAAAAATGATTGTTTATATACCTTATAGGGTATATTCTTTTGTTTGGTTGTTCACATACACACACATTGTTATAATTATTATTGTTTTGCACAGGGTTTTATGGTGGCTTGTTATTATGTATGAGATTATATTTGCATTATTTATTTATTTATATATATTTTTTTTAATTATTGTGTTTCACGTTGGATATACCCTTTAAGGCCTAGGGCAATAATGGCCAACAAAGCAAAGCAAACCAAAAAAAATAGCGCAAAAAAAAATAAGTGCCAAATTACAATTGATATTTCTCTTTACTTTTCGTTATCTTTTTCGTTACTTATTATTTTATATGTATGGCAACTAAATTGTTTTAATATATTGACGGCAAATGCAAATCTTTTTGCTTTTTATTTGGGCTTTTACCCCTTTTACTATTGCCTCTGTGTACAACTATTGTATGACCTTTTAATTTTAACAAACTTATTTTTTGTCATACTATTATTCACAAACTTGCACTACACATCTTCACTAGCACTGGCACTGGCACTGCACTGCTGCTGATGCTGCTGCTGCTGAGTGGAGACGGCGAACGATAGAAGCGGCAAACGAGAGAAGTGACGATTCTGGTACAAGAGCCTTGCGCGGCTCGGCACAGTGGTGCAAGAGTGATCTGCCCAGAGATGCACTGCACTTCACTGTTGTTGTTTTTTTGGTTCTGCAGGCGGCAGACCAGAAATATAAAAAGGCTTCCGGCACGAAATAGTCGGCCTCCGCTGACTAACATGCGCCGGAATTGTGGAATTCAAATCCACTATAGGTGTAGAATTTTGTCTATCCGTATTATTTAATTAGAAAATAATGACGGCTTAGACGAATTTTCACAATCTACATATGAGAAAAAATACGAAGTTAGGACCAATGTAAAATTTCATTATTTCATAGAAATAATTACCTTTACGTAGCAAGCGTAACGAGCTGGTGTATCTATTTTGCTCAAGGCAAAAAAGCATCGATGGATGCTGATGATAATAACAGATTATGTATTTCTTCTTTTCTGGTGATGCATGTGTTTAAAATTTTTTTTTTTTTTAAACAGCATCAACCCAGAATGCATCCGTCTCTGATCGTAGTCCAATAAGAAAAGAATGAGAGCTGTCGTTGCCAAAGTGACAAAGCTCGCCTCCTTCTCCTACGATCTTTCGCTAGACAATTCACCACGGAGAGGAAATTTAATTGGCAGAGGTGTATTGTCCCTTTATCGTGCCATGGTTTGTGTCTTCGATAACTTTGCGCGGCAAATTTAAAATCTCAAGAAGAAAGAGATTTTACGCCCAATTTTTTTATTTGCGACCATTACACCCACCAGATAATCTCACGAGTCATACAAAGGCAGATTAGATGGGAATTAGATTCGAATATCTTTCGCATGATACACTCCTAATTCTCTACCTTGTAGATTTTCTAGTAGATAAAAAGAATTACCAATTTTCTTCTTTATCCGACATTTTGAGAACTGATGTCCTAGCTTTTTATTATAATTCTGACTGAAATCACTAAGATGGAAATTCCGTTTAAATACTTCTTGGCCTTCTTTATAAATGACAGGATTGGATCGAAGATTGTATTGTCTGGCGTTACGCTCGTAGGCTTCTCTACTACTTTTCTTAATGTCTTCTCGCAACAAAGCTAATTGATCACCTCTTTCTAAATATGGAGACTCCTCCAGCAAAGACAATTTTTTTAAGAGCTTGTAATCATCTCCGTGATTAATCATATTTACTCCAAATAATGCTTTGTAAGGGGAACAACCTATGGATTGATGAAGCGACGAACGTAAGGCAGATGAAATACTTGGCAAATACATATCCCATTCAGTTTGATCCGACTTAAGATAAGCACGAATAGCGGCTAATAAGGAACGATTCACTCGCTCCGCTGCATTGCTCTGAGGCGAATATAATGCAGTAAAAACATGACGAATACCGAATTTTGTCATAAACGCTTCAAATTCGTTTGATTTAAATTGTGAACCATTATCTGATACTATAATTTCAGGAACTCCAAATTCGGCAAAGATCCTTTGTGACAAAAACTCAGTTATTAACGACGTAGTGAACTTTTTCAATGGACATAGCCAATGGTAGCGACTAAAATGGTCAAGAACTATTTGTAAACCAATGTTTCCTTTGCGACTTCGTGGATAAGGACCCAAGATATCTATATAAAGCTTTTGAAATGGTCGACTAGAGACGCTTTGCTCTCCCATAGGCGGACGTAGTGTCATATTTGAAGCTTTAGTTTGCTTACACATATCACACTGCCTAATATAGTCTCTAATGTCTTTTGATAAACCTGGCCAAAATAAATTACGACGCACTCTTTCGATCGTCTTTTGCATTTCACCATGTGCAGAGCTTAGACTATCATGTGCTTGACAAATCACAGCTTCTCGCAGTCTCTCCGGTACCCAAAGCTTCCAACAATGAGAATCTTGAAGATTATCTCCTGTTGATGGATCCGTTCGTATGTATACGAATTTGTCTACAACTTTAAGATCTGGAAATTTTTCACCATGAGATTCAACTTTCAATTTTAGATCTAGATAATAACGTTCGAGAAACGCTGACGATTCTAAATCAATTTCCGGTCCCACAAGTTCTAAACTATCTATATCACCTTCACCTATCCGTGACAACGCGTCAGGAATAATATGATCTTTTCCTTTCCGATGAGAAATTGTGAATTTAAAAGCCTGTAATCGAAAAATCCAACGAGCTAATCGACCAGATACATTTTGCTGTCTCATAAGCCAGACGAGGCTAGAATGATCAGTGATTATCTCAAAGGGCTGTAATTCAAGGTAACATCTGAATTTCTCTACTGCTAAAATGACGGCTAAACATTCTCGTTCCGTGACACTGTAGTTACGCTGAGATTTAGATAATTTCTTTGACATGTATGCTATAGGCTTTTCTTCTCCAGAAGTTGACAGTTGAATGAGCACCGCTCCAATTCCATAGTCACTAGCATCGCAATGCACATAAAATTTCCGACTAAAATCGGCATTTTGTAAAACCGGGGATGATGTTAAAAGATTTTTTAACGTATCCATTGCAGACTGAGCTGCCGGGGTCCAATTAAAAGTTTTCTTAGTGGACAACACTTCAGTGATGGGAAAGGTAATTTCCGCAAAATTTTGTATGAAGCGCCGGTACCATCCGCAAACTCCAAGGAAACCTCGTACTTGTTTTAAGTTTTTGGGTGTGGGCCAATTTTGGACACAGGATATTTTCTCTGGATCTGGAGAAATTCCATCGCTTCCAATAACGTATCCTAAATAGTTTACTGTTGTAACACAAAATTTGCTTTTTGAAATATTTAATGTGAGATTAGCCTTTTTAAATTGATCAGCTATACGCACTAATACTGCCAAATGTGACTCAAAATCGCCTGAGACAATACATAAGTCATCAAGATAACCAAAAACACAATAACGTAAGTCTGGTGGAATTAAGTCATCCATCAATCGACACATTGTGGATGGAGCATTACATAACCCAAAAGGCATGACGGTAAACTGAAACAGCGAACGACCGGGAACAGTAAAAGCTGTTAACGGTTTGGCTTCATCAGACAACTCAATTTGCCAATAAGCGTCTTTAAGATCCAACTTCGTAATTAAGTTAGCTTTTGGTAAACGAGAGAATATTCCTTCAATGCTCTGTAGGGGATAAGCATCCTTTTTCGTTACTTCGTTAAGTTTTCGCGCATCAAGACATAATCGATCCTTATTTGGTTTCACCACAAGACGAATAGGTGAGCTCCATGCTGACTGTGACGGTTCAATGACTCCTAGCTCTAACATACGATCAATCTCCTTGTACATCAACTTCTCTACAGCTGGACTAATTGGATAGTTTCGTTGCTTCACCGCTTTAGCATCAGAAATATATATATGATGTTTAATTAACGCAGTTCGTCCGAGACCTTGCTTTTCGAAATTCGGAAATAATGCTTTGACCGCTTCCAGTTGACGAGATTGTAATTCGGACAATGGATAGTGATCTTCAAATTCGATATTTTCAGTTTCTTCTTCAGAAATAGAGCTAATAATTCCAGGTGCTAATGCAAAAATACGCCAAAAATCTATGCCAAGAATTAATCGCTGAGCTATAGAAGGTATGACATACAAGTCAATATCTTCTTGCTGCTTCTTATATTGCATGCTCACTCTCAGAATTCCGAGTACCTGATGTGGTTTGGCATCTGCGGTACGCACTTGCGATTTAATGGGTTTAAAATTTGGTAAATCAGAAAAATTTTCTAATGCTAGCGACGATCCAATGCAACTAATGTTGGCTCCGGTGTCGAGCAAACCAAATTCGCTAAAAGTTAGGAACGCGACTTTCGCGTAACTACGTCGATCCGACTCATTTTGAAAAACTGTTGAGATAACCAGTTTCTTTTGTTTCTTTATTTTTCTATAATATTTTCGCATACGTAAGGTATTACGACGGCTCTTAACTAAATGTGTTCTAAAAATTCTATCTCTTACTAAATTATAATTCCTTAATCTTTCATGGTAAGGTAAAAATCTTAACATCGTGCGTTCATCACCGATGTATCCTTCATTTTCTCTAATCTTAGGTTCAATTTTATTATCTATCTCTACTGTCGGGACATCCTTCCTGCATTGAATGCCCCGGATTGACGGTTTTCCGACCTCTGTTTACAGGTTTGACAATTCGGCTTGTATACCTGAGGAGTACCGCATCCGTAACAAAAAACTCTACGCTCATTTAAGCAATTCTCCCAGATGTGTCCGGGGATTTCACAGTTCCAACAAACTAATTTTAGAAGCAGTTCCTCGCTTTACTTCAGCTATCTCTGCCTCGACCTCAGAACTAGATTCTTCTTCGGGAGCAGTTTCTTCAACAGCATAAACTCGAGAAGTTTCTTTGGCCTTAAAAGATACTGACCGATTTTTTCCAACTTCCTGTAGAAAATTTTCCCGTTTTTGTACCAGACGACGTAAAGCGGATATAGAAGAGACTTTCTCAAACAATAACCTGTCTTTCATATCTGTTAGCAGATTAGCAGATGAATCATTTCCACGAATTCGACTTCTGGAAAACTGACCGACAACTTATCCATAAGCTTACATATATTTTCATAAAACGAATCAAAAGATTCGCCAACTTTTTGTTTACGAGCTCTTATCTGTTCTCGAAGTTCAGTGACAGAACGGCTCTCGCGATATTGCTCTCTTAACTCTTCACAAAACTCTTCCCAAGTGAAGGTTTGAACTCTTCGATGGAAACGCCAAAACCAACTACTGGCTTTTCCATTCAGTAATAAGTGAATATGTTTGTTCAATAATTGAAAATCATTGTTTAAGTTTTCTCGAGTGAGAATGTTCATTCTATACAAAAATCCTTCAACCGATAAACCTTCCGACGAACCATCAAAACGAACACCCCACTTTTGTAACATATCAGCAATTTTATGTGTAGTCAATAGTGGACCCAAATTGGTGTTACGTGAGCTTCTCTGGCTGGACGATAACCCTTCCACGGTTTGATCTGCTGCTGCTGCAGTTGCTACTATCAAACCTGAACTATTCATAGAAGCGATTACTCGACTCACCGTTTCTCTTACGATTGATTCTATATCTGGTTCTGGAGTTTGTATATTACGACGACCATTATTTGGCCTCGAAGGCTGTACTGGTCTAAATGGTCTTCCTCTTCTTCGAGGTGCATTTCCCCTTTCATAAGCAGGCACTTTTGGTCTGGCCCCCTGATTGTTGGGCGTACTACGAAGTGGAGGATTCCTCTCAGTACTTGTACTGTGTGATTGATCGATATTACTTCTCGCTTCTTCATCGGCAGCTGACAACGCTTGCGCGGCGTCAAATTGACGTTGCAATGAACGTGTAACGATTTGCGAGACTACGGGTGGATTTGGTTGCGTAGACAATTGCGATTGCTGTTTGGCATTAGGCGAATGATTTCCTACAACCACTTTCCATTCGTTATGACTAACCTTTTTCAAACAACTTGGACACTCTTTAATACTTTTGATTCGATTTTCTAGACAATTTTTGTGAAACACATGACCACAATTAGTTATCGCACAAGGTTGCGTATCCGACATGTGTTCACTGCAAATAAGACAAATATTTTCAGCCGCTTCTGCTGGTGGCAGTGGCTGAGGTTCTTCAAAACTACGTGTAACGGGCATATTTCAAATTTAGATTTCCATCGACATTTTTGGGAGACATAAATAAAAAGGAATTTAAACTTTGTTCCGACTCAACAGTGGAGGATTATTAATATGGGCTATTGAAACTAAACTTTGTCATTTTGATACCTGATTACATCGAAGGCTTCTTCGTATTCTTCGGACAACGATACGCCTATGCATATACTATTGTATTCCAGAAGAAAGCGGAGTTACAATCGATCTTCATCAATGCGATACCAAAAAAGAGCAAAAATTACTAGAAACTAATACATTATTTGAACTATTAAGCAATCTCAATACCGATAATTTTGGTCGATAATATTCAAAGATTTAAATATTCGAATTCCGAAAATGTATAAAGAGGTATTACTTAAATTGCTCCAACAATTTATAAGACCTAGCGAAAACAAACGAGCTTGGTATTGAAGGATGTAAGGCTCTCGATAATCGATAACAGAATTACACAAGATAATCCTTAAAAGATGCAAAGTGCGATTCGGTCGAGTAATTTCACATACGTAAGATTAGTCAAAGTCCAGAATCGAAGACACTTTACTTCTGCCCTACTTCCATCAAAGTAGGCCAAAAAACCTGTATCGGATGTTCCGATGCTGTTTCACGATGCTAAAGTTGTTGCTGCCCCACGTTGGGAGCCAAAAATTTATGTGACGTTGGCAGTCTCACGTTGGGCTAGCCAACCATTTATGATGGCGTTGCCAGACCCACGATTGGGCGCCAAAAATTCCTAAGAATAGTCAGCCCCGGATGTGAGAAGACGGTTGCAAATATCATTCACAACCATCTCGCGTGCAAGCATATAGCGGAGCGGGACCCATTGAACCCTTAGCTCTTTCGGGATTGTGGGGTGGGTTTTTGCTATGCTTTACACGAAGCCACGAAAACTTTATTATTATAGAGTCCCTCCTGATTCTAAAAAAAACAAACACATGAGTCGATCCTCTTGTCAATAATCTAATCCGACTCGAATCTACAATACAACTCGATCGGAGTACTACCAATATCTAATAAACAAAACAAATGCAGGCACACTTTTGAAATTCGGACAAAATTTAAGAAAAGCAGGGGTGGTCTTATAAAATGTTAACTGCCACACCCTGGTCTATACCCACCCAACCATGGTCATAAGATAAAACGTTTTTATGACCCCAAAACTATTACAACTCCCCCTTTATTTTATGCTCCCATGTCTCCGGAAATCAGAACAAAATCTAGAATTTCATTATTAAAGTCCAATGACTCAAAGTTAACATCAGTATTTATTTATAACAAAAACAAAACCATTTGTTCAAAAATGAATTAGAATTATGACGGTATAATTATTTCCATAATTTTCTTTATAGGGCAGTTATTATAATCCAATACAATATTCTTTTTATACCCGCTACCCATAGGGTAGAAGGGTATTATAACTTTGTGCCGGCAGGAAATGTATGTAACAGGTAGAAGGAGGCATCTCCGACCCTATAAAGTATATATATTCTTGATCAGCGTCAACAGCCGAGACGATATAACCATGTCCGTCTGTCCGTCTGTCCGTCCGTCCGTCTGTCCGTCCGTCCGTATGAACACCTAGATCTCAGAGACTATAAGAGATAGAGCTATAATTTTTTTTCGACAGCATTTGTTATGTTTGCACGCAGATCAAGTTTGTTTCAAATTTTTGCCACGCCCACTTCCGCCCCCGCAAATCAAAAAAATCGAATAACAAGTGTAATTTTAAAGCTAGAGCTACGAATTTTGGTATATACAATAATTACTGTAGTAGTTATGATTCCCGAAAATTTGGTTGCGATCAGATAAAAATTGTGGAAGTTATTAAAGAAATACTTTTGTATGGGCAAAAACGCCTACTTACTATGGGTCTGAGTTGCTTTGGGTGACAATCTGGTACATTGTGTCGTCTATGGTATATTTTGAATGGTGTGCTGTATCGATATACCAAACATATCATTTGGTATATTTTTAGTATTTTTTTAGTATTTTCGGTATATTTTGAAAATGATACCGCAATATTTTGCCTTTATTAAAAATGGGTAGCGGGTATCTCACAGTCGAGCACACTCGACTGTAACTTTCTTACTTGTTTTTATTAGCAACGGCTACTGCTCATTTACAATAATAACTAAAAAAAAAAGAAACGGATGTAATGACTAATAATATTTAATAAACAATCAATAATTCATAAGCAAACAAATTTTGGCAACTATTTTTGGATGCGCGCTTTAGCAAACAGATTCATGAGGTTTTCTATTAAATTTACTGTTTTACTTTAAAATCTTTATTTTCTTCTCAAATCGTTATTTTGTATTTTTAATATTTATTTTATTTTTATTGTATTGTGAAACAATTTTTTTTTTTATTTAATTATTTTTGATATTTATTTTTATTTTTATTTTTATTTATTGATTTTTAATATTTCAACCACTTTTTATTTATGCTGTATTTATTATGAAATCATTTTTGAATTTTTATTTATTTATTTTTAAATATTTATTTATCTTTAATTTTTATTTATTTTTAAATCCTATTTATTATTTAATTTTTATTTATTTTATTTATAATTTTTATTATTTTATTTTTAATTTTTTTATTATTTTATTTTTAATTTTTATTATTTCATTTTATTTTTACTTTTTATATTTTTATTTATCCAAATTTAATATTGACTTTTTATTTATTTAATTTTAAATCATTTTTTTTTTGTTTTGTTTATTTAATTTTTATATATTTAAATTTTTATCAAATTTAATATTGACTATTTATTTATATGTTTTTAATTCATATTTAATATTTATTTTTTATTTATTTATTTTTCTCTATTTAATTTATCATATTTATTTTTGATGTGCATTTATTTAATTGTAAATCATGTTTAAACCACTGTGCTGTACCAACAAACAATAATAATAGTAACAATATAGGCGGAAGCAAATCAGTACTAAAAAGGTATAGGCCTGACCCAAAAGTTAGGGTATCAGCCGACAGCTCATATGCTGTTTGGGAGCTTTCGCAACTGCGAAGAAGTATGAAAAATACAATGCCAGCAAAACTGTGGGCAGCTGCTGCGTGGCCGAACAGGCACCAACATATGTATGTATGTATGTATGTAATTACATATGTACGAATATTTATGTTATAAAACTTCTTTTATGTATTTTTATTTCGGACACTCGGACTGAAAACTTACCCGACAGAACTCCACGACGAAGGCCTTCATGATGTTGTTGCTGTTGGTGATGATGATGTTGATGATGATGATGATTTTAATGATGATGATAAAAATGATTGTTTATATACCTTATAGGGTATATTCTTTTGTTTGGTTGTTCACATACACACACATTGTCATAATTATTATTGTTTTGCACAGGGTTTTATGGTGGCTTGTTATTATGTATGAGATTATATTTGCATTATTTATTTATTTATATATATTTTTTTAATTATTGTGTTTCACGTTGGATATACCCTTTAAGGCCTAGGGCAATAATGGCCAACAAAGCAAAGCAAACCAAAAAAAATAGCGCAAAAAAAATAAGTGCCAAATTACAATTGATATTTCTCTTTACTTTTCGTTATCTTTTCGTTACTTATTATTTTATATGTATGGCAACTAAATTGTTTTAATATATTGACGGCAAATGCAAATCTTTTTGCTTTTTATTTGGGCTTTTACCCCTTTTACTATTGCCTCTGTGTACAACTATTGTATGACCTTTTAATTTTAACAAACTTATTTTTGTCATACTATTATTCACAAACTTGCACTACACATCTTCACTAGCACTGGCACTGGCACTGCACTGCTGCTGATGCTGCTGCTGCTGAGTGGAGACGGCGAACGATAGAAGCGGCAAACGAGAGAAGTGACGATTCTGGTACAAGAGCCTTGCGCGGCTCGGCACAGTGGTGCAAGAGTGATCTGCCCAGAGATGCACTGCACTTCACTGTTGTTGTTTTTTTTTGGTTCTGCAGGCGGCAGACCAGAAATATAAAAAGGCTTCCGGCACGAAATAGTCGGCCTCCGCTGACTAACATGCGCCGGAATTGTGGAATTCAAATCCACTATAGGTGTAGAATTTTGTCTATCCGTATTATTTAATTAGAAAATAATGACGGATTAGACGAATTTTCACAATCTACATATGAGAAAAAAATACGAAGTTAGGACCAATGTAAAATTTCATTATTTCATAGAAATAATTACCTTTACGTAGCAAGCGTAACGAGCTGGTGTATCTATTTTGCTCAAGGCAAAAAAGCATCGATGGATGCTGATGATAATAACAGATTATGTATTTCTTCTTTTCTGGTGATGCATGTGTTTAAAATTTTTTTTTTTTTTTAAACAGCATCAACCCAGAATGCATCCGTCTCTGATCGTAGTCCAATAAGAAAAGAATGAGAGCTGTCGTTGCCAAAGTGACAAAGCTCGCCTCCTTCTCCTACGATCTTTCGCTAGACAATTCACCACGGAGAGGAAATTTAATTGGCAGAGGTGTATTGTCCCTTTATCGTGCCATGGTTTGTGTCTTCGCTAACTTTGCGCGGCAAATTTAAAATCTCAAGAAGAAAGAGATTTTACGCCCAATTTTTTTTTATTTGCGACCATTACAAGCTTTATATCACACAAAAGAATCCCTACATAGTGGCATGAACGAGACATTTTATAGTTTGAAAGACAAAATTTATTATCCAAAACTTAGAGAGCACATTAACTTAGTTATATCCAACTGCACAAAATGTAGAGAAATTAAGTATGAAAGGAAATCGATCAAAGCAAAATTCAATATCACAGAAACTCCTCAAGAGAAAAATGAAATAATTCATATAGACATTTTCCATATCAAACACCGATCATTTGTTACAATCATAGATAAACTTACAAAATTCGTAGCTGCATACAATATAAAAGATAGGAATTGGAGGGCAAAATTGCAAATTATAATAGAGCAATTCACAAAATTTGGCAAGCCCAACAAAATTATTATGGATAATGAATTTAGATCAGAACAGATTCAAAGTTTCTTAAATAAAGAAAAAGTCGAGCTACATTTAACAAAACCAAACTCGCACACAGGTAACGCAGACATTGAAAGACTTCACTCCACGTTAATAGAAATTGTCAATAGCATAGATGAAGACATCTCGATAGAATCAAAAATTCAAATTGCTGTTAACACTTACAATAATAGGTATCACACAACTATAAAATGCTCCCCAAACGAAGCTAAAAATACAAAGAACTCACAAGACCTTAAAGAAATAATAAGCGCTAACAAAGAAAAAATCATAACAAAACTAAATGAAGAAAGAGAACAGTATGAAGAAAAAAGAGAGGAAGGACCAATTAAAAATTACAAAAGATTAAGACATAAAGATGAGCCGTATTTTAGATACGCCAAACTAGAAGATATTCATCCATGTAATATCAAAAGACCATTAAAAATGGAACAAAATTAAAATACATGCACATATACATTAACAGTTTTAGTAATAAATACATATATATATATATACATTTTTTTCTTTTACTCGCACTTTCAGAATATTTTATTAATCACTTTAATGATTGTATCAATGACACATGCTAGACTGCATGTGGTCCCAATTCAAGAGGAGGCAGGATATGTCCCTATACATATGTATTCTACAGAAATTGTAAATGAAACTATTATAATTTTGCACATTATTGACATTAATCAAATCACTATAATAATCAATAAAATATACGACAATATAAAGAATATCGAAATAGCAAATAAGGAAACATTAATTGATGAAATAGAATTACTAAGGGCAAAAGTAAGTTCTATCACTCCATCAACACGAACAGAAAGAGGTATTTTTAATGGAATAGGCACCGTACATAAATGGCTATTTGGCATTATGAACAATGAGGACAGGGAAGAAATTATAGAACACTTAAATATAATAGATCAAAATAATCACAATGCAATCACTAACTTAAACCAACAAATTCACATTAACAACCATTTTAATAATACTATTAACACACTAGCAGGCATAATCCATCAAGACAGAAATATGATAGAACTTCTTTCAGCCAAAATGAATAACCAAACAAAAGAAACAATAAAAAAACATATTATTCAATGATCAAATGAGAACTTTAAAAAATATTGAAGAAAAATTAAATTATATTCAAGAAACCATTACATCAGCAAAAAACAATATATTTTTACCAGAAATATTATCAAAAGACGAAATAAATAAATTTAAAATAGATTTTTACAAAATTAAATTAATCAGAATGGGCATATTAAAATACAAAAACAACGCAATTGTCATGGCAATCAAGATACCCAAAAACTTTGTAAAAACAGACATCAAACTCATAACTGCAATACCTAACAGCAACAATATTCAAATTGATCAAGAAAATTTACTAATTACTCAAATTTGTAATAAAATATACGATTATAAAGAAAATTTAATTTTAAGGGAACTAACATTAAGTAAAAGCTGCACAATAAACAACAATTGTAAATTCAAATTCAACAATAAATCCAGTATAGAACAAATAGATGATGAAACAATAATTGTAAGAAACAGTAAAAACGAAAAATTAAAACAAAATTGCGATCAAAGAAATATTACATTAAATGGAAACTACTTAATACAATTTGTTAACTGTAAAATTCAAATATTATCTGAAAACTTTGCAAATGAACAAATAGAATTTTATGATAGATTTTTTTAACCAACAAACTTATTGAACCAATCTTATAAAAACACAATAAACTTTGAACACTTCTCAATACAGAACTTTGAAAACTTAAAAGAAATCACAGAGTTAAAATTTCATAAAAAAAATAAGTTATGGCATTTCAATTACATTTGCAATTATTATATTAATATTAATATTTTACTTGTGTATAAAATTAAGACCTAATAATATTCATGTTAATTTTAAAAGAATTCAGGAGAATTCAAATTCTGGCGATGGAGGAGTTATACATTTGTCACCACTTACCACTTCCCCATCTCATTTGTCACCACTTACCACTTACCCAACACTAACACATACAAAGCATTCCATTAGATCGGGATTGCGATCGTCAATTATGTAAACATAAACATTCAAGCTTCCACTATAAACTAATAACCCAAACTGGGACTGCTAGCTTCTTTAACGTAAACATAAACAACCAAGCTTGCAATCTCTTGCAACTGAAACCAATAACGAATCTCAACCCAAGTCCCAATATAAACACTAACCACAACTCCAAAGTCAGAATATGCTAACGTAATTATAAACAACTCAGACGGTTTGGCTGCCGCCAACATCCAAGTATAAAATAGCACTTCTTGCACAGCTTAACTTCAGTTTGTATCAATTCTCTGAATAAACCAGTTCAGCACTACAGCACTGTGTAAATTCTTATTTATTGAAAATACAACTCATGTATATATATGTCAAACATATATAACTCGCACGTCAATTTTGTTTTGCTGCGACGAAAGTCTCGAAGATGAAGTCGAGTGACTGTTCGTGCCTTCGACTCTTCGTGCCTATATACTGGCAATTTACCGCCGGCGAAATTCAAAGTGCGTTGGCTTTACTCGTAATGTGTTGGCGGGTGTGGAAAAGTGCTTGGGTTCAAATCCCGTCTTTTTTTATTTATATTTTATTTTCATTTTCATTTTTTACAAATTAAAAAAATTAAATATTCATTTATAAATTCTTTATTTTTTTTTTATCAAAATTTTTGATTCAATTTTTTACTATTTTGGTTAGTAGTTAGTAGTTACAAAATATAAAAATAAAAACAATATTTTTTCAGAAAATATATACAAAATTATACTTTTTTTTAATTATTGGCCGATGAAAAACAATTATTATTTATTTCAGAAATATTATCTAATTCTAAATGCCAAACTGTCTAGAATTGGGGTGGGTTGTATGCGTGTGTAGCTTGCCCGTGTGTATGTGTATACACATTGCAAGAGTTGTTGTTGCAACTACAAGTGATTGGCACGCGCCAGTTGTTATTTTTGTTTGTCGACAGTTTAATCTGTTTTGTTTTGATTTGACAAATTTTGACCGCGCTTTTCTTCCTATTAATTTACCATAAGCTTGTAACATGCATATGTGTATATGCAAATATGTACATATGTACATATATGGAAAGCAAAGTGATTGGCATGCGCCAATTTTTTTGCTGTTTTTTTTATTATCTATTTTCCTTTGCATTATTCAACCGCGCTTTTCTTGTTCTTTCTAATTTGTCTGCGTGTAGTAAGACTTGCGTCGATTTTTTGAGAGATTAATTGCTTGCGTTTTTTTTGATTTATAAAATATTAAAATGGCTAATTTAATAGAAAAAGATGTCAGGAAAAGTGGGCTTACTTGCAGCATTGATTCATGCCAGCGAAGCTATAGGGATAGCTCAGAGCACTTTCCTGTCCGTTTGTTCCGCTTCCCGAAAAATGAAACTCTCCGTCGCGAATGGGTTTGGAAATGTAAATTACAGAAGGGAGTCAATATTGCCGGGGCGGTAATATGTAACATACATTTTGAGTCGAAGTATTTAGGGGTTAAAAAATTAAAAGCAGGGGCTTTGCCGACTCTGCGATTAGTAGATGAGCCGAAGCTAAATTTAAATACATGTTTGTTCACAGAGAACACTGATGTGTTTTCATTTTGCGAAGAGATAGAACCAATTTCTATTTTTCAAAGTGCACATAGGCCACTGGAGCCCACAAGCATTGATTGTGTGGAAATGACAGAGATATGAAAACAAAAGCTCCGTAAGCAAAGTTGATGTAGATATACCAACTAATAATAATGATAATAACTTTTGCGACAATTGCCTAAGAAAAGAGCAAAACGAAATGCATTATAGGAACAAATACTGGTCAACGATTGAAAAACTGAATAAAGAGAAAAAAAATAATATGAATAATATGTATACGAAAAAAGATACCCACTAAGGCTGCTACAAAATGAATTTGGTATTAAGAAAAAAAAATAGTAAGAAAACTAAAATATGTAAAATATAAAAAAAATGACAGCAATCTATTTGAAATTCTTGACAAGAAAGGTCTATCAGAGAATTCAAACACATTCTGCAAGATGTTGATAAAGAGCAATACAAATAAGTGGCAAGATAAAGAAAGACTAATAGCTCAAAGTATTAATTTAAGGCTAAGGCGTATTCATTTATGAGGGATGATCTTGAATTGAATCTCCCATTGAAATCATCGTTACTGAGATGGGCGCCAATCAAAAATATGACTCCGGGTCTGAATGACCACTTAATAAATGCATTGAAAGAAATATTTTCAAAAATGGATGACAACAATAAGAATGCCGTATTATTGGATGATGAGATGTCAATACGGAAAGGGCTACAATATAATTCCCACCATGACAAAGTGGAAGGTTTTGTGGACGATGGCTATGAAAAATCAGGAGAACTATGCAAGCAGATTTGCGTTTTTATGGTGCGAGGCCTTTATGCCAATTGGAAATTTGTTTTAAGCTATTTTGCTACATCCACTGGACTGTCAGCCATCAAATTAAAAGAACTCATTAACAAAAATATAATTGTCGCACAAAACATAGGCCTAACTATCAGAGCAGTGGTATGTGATCAAAGCCCGAATAACAGAGAAGCCTTAACCAAATATGGGGTGAATGACGAAACACCATACTTTTTGTTAATGAGCAGAAAATTCACACAATTTATGATGTCCCCCCATTTATTCAAATCCCTTCGGAATATTTTAATGCGTAATTCGATTAAGACCCCAGCCAGGTCTCATGGCAAATTGTTGTTAAATTGTTTGAGATTGACACAAATAACAGTTCAGCTCGATTATGCCCTAAGCTATCAAGGGAGCATGTATATCCTAATTCCTTTGAAAAAATGAAAGTTAAATATGCCACACAGGTATTTAGCCACACAGTAGCATCAGCCATTTATACTTTAATTAAAAATGGAACATTCATTGATTGCGAAGCACTCTCCACAGCCAAGTTTATTGAAAGGATTAATAAGCTATTTGATTGCCTTAATAGCAACAATTTATATGATAAAAATCCAAATAGGTCTGCTGTTCAACAAAATAGTGACACGGAAAATTATATGATGGAAATGAAAGACTATTTAATGAAATGTCAATACTCCAACAAAGTTTATTGCATAGATGGACTGATACTATCAATAAATTCAATTTTAATGCTGGCAGAAGATGTATGGAGTGAACGTAATGCATACTTTTTAATATTGTCAAGACTAAATCAGGATCCACTGGAACATTTATTTTATTTAATAAGAAGTAGAGGCGCTACTAATAATAATCCAATGCTGTTTGAATTCAATGCAATAATTTCTAAGATGTTGTCAATGAAAATCATCACGTCAAGAAAAACAACTGGAAATTGTGAGCCAGATAATGATATGTTATTAAATGTTATAGAAGAAACAAGGAAAGAACTGGTAGACAAAGCAAATGACCAAGATCAGATGAATAGCAAAGATTTAGAGCTAAGCATTGCAACTTATATATTTGATATGGATAATGAAATCGAAATGGAATATGCACAACCAGCTCTCAGTCACGCTAGTGAGAATGCACTAAGATATTTTATTGGATTTTTGATATATAAATCACAATTGAAATTTAAATGTGATATTTGCCAAATAATTTTATTAAAGGACGAACTTGCGGATTTTGAACAGAGCGAACATTTCCTGTTTAATAAAAATTTTAAAACTATTAATAATAATTTAAAATTAAAAGCCCCACAAGACGACATCTACGAAGTATTAAAACTACACTACATGGTATTTCACAAATTTTTTAAAAATGTTCCATATGCCCGAAAAATAAAGGAAACTATCGTAAATGAATGTATTGCGCAAGTGGAAAGCGTGGAAAAATACTCAAAATGGTATTCAAAATGGCATACATGCAATGAG
The DNA here is from genome assembly GCF_023558435.1 of Drosophila sulfurigaster albostrigata. Classification (NCBI taxonomy): domain Eukaryota; kingdom Metazoa; phylum Arthropoda; class Insecta; order Diptera; family Drosophilidae; genus Drosophila; species Drosophila sulfurigaster. Next base: position 52,720 of record NW_026909727.1, on the reverse strand, counting down.
CACCGACTATTTATATTAAATTATTTCATACTCGTCCTGCTTCGAAAAAAACAGTATTTGGCTAACGGAAAAATTATGTGGCGAGAAGCTAAAAAGCACCCGAAAACTAGAAATTATAAAATCTTAAAAAAATAAAAATCTAAGAAGCCTTATTAATCGCAGAATCGTCAAAGCCAAGTTTGTCAGTCCGTATATGTGGGGTACCGTAAACAAACACAAATAATTAGATTAGGTGGGGAACATGGAGATTTACAAATAATCTCAAGTCGACTCGAAGGTCATTTGATGACCCCATTGCACTTGCAATGGCCTCCTCGTGGTGTTCCCTGGATACCGATCAAGTAAATTTACTTAATTGGTAACTAATTCGAGTGGCGACAAACAAAAATAACAACTGGCGTGTGCCAATCATTTGTAGTTGCAACAACAACTCTTGCAATCTGTATACACATACACACGGGCAAGCTACACACGCATACAACCCACCCCAATTCTAGACAGTTTGGCATTTAGAATTAGATAATATTTCTGAAATAAATAATAATTGTTTTTCATCGGCTAATAATTAAAAAAAAGTATAATTTTGTATATATTTTCTGAGAAAATATTGTTTTTATACCCGCTACCCATAGGGTAGAAGGGTATTATAACTTTGGGCCGGCAGGAAATGTATGTAACAGGTAGAAGGAGGCATCACCGACCCTATAAAGTATATATATTCTTGATCAGCGTCAACAGCCGAGTCGATCTAGCCATGTCCGTCTGTGTGTCTGTCCGTCTGTCCGTCCGTCCGTATGAACACCTAAATCTCAGAGACTATAAGAGATAGAGCTATAATTTTTTTTCGACAACATTTGTTATGTTTGCACGCAGATCAAGTTTTTTTTCAAATTTTTGCCACGCCCCCTTCCGCCCACGCAAATCAAAAAATCGAATAACAAGCGTAATTAAAACTAGAGTTATGAATTTTGGTATATACAATAAATACTATAGTAGTTATGATTCCTGAAAATTTTGTAGCGATCAGATAAAAATTGTCGAAGTTATTAAATAAATACATTTGTATGGGCAAAAACGCCTACCTACTAGGGCTCTTAGTTACTTTGTCTGACAATCTGGTATATTGTGCCGTCTATGGTATATTTTGAATGCGGCACTATATCGATATACCACATATACTATTTGGTATATTTTTAGTATTTTTGTAGTATATTTGGTATATTTTGAGAAATATAACGCAAAATATATTGCTTTTATTCAAAATGGGTAGCGGGTATCTCACAGTCGAGTACACTCGACTGTAGCTTTCTTACTTGTTATTTTTATATTTTGTAATATTTTAGTTAGTAAAAAATTGAATCAAAAGTTTTAATAAAAAAAATAAAGAATTTATAAATATTTTAATTTTTAAAAGTTTGTTTTAATAAATACATATTTGTAAATCATGTAATAATACAATTTATACAACATAATATAATTACAGAAAAATATTAAAAACATAATTACAATAAAATATTAATTATATATGTTTTTAATATTTATATTTAATTTTTTTACCAGTTTTAATTTTAATTTATTAGAAAATTTTTTTAGCGAAAATTAAAATTAAAACTAAATTCCAAAAATGAATTTATCTTTTAAAAAAAGATTGAACTTTATAATAATAATAATAATTGTATTATTTATATTTTCTCTAATTTTCTGAAATGTTATTGTTATCTTAAAATGTAAAAACATAAATTTTAAAGTTAAAACTTTTTTAAATAGAGTTTTAAAAAGTGTTTGCAAAAAGGAATTTGTAAATCATTAAAAATCAATGCGTTATTAAATTTTACTTCTATCAGTAAACTTGAAAGGGAATGAAAAAAGTTAAATCGCATTAAAAAAAACAAAATATGCATATGTTCTCGATCGGGAGTTGAACCCGGACCCACAACATGTTGAGCTTGCAAATCACCAGCAGAGCCAACGCGGTCCTTGAGCAAGTGCCATTTAACTGCAAACATATAGAACGCGAGCAATTGTTGTTGTCTTCATCTTCAAGACTTTCGTCGCGGCAAATCAAAATTGACGTGCGCTAGCTGCTCGTCAGCGAGGCAACTGAACGTTGCAAAACTTCATATGCATACACATACTAATATAGGCGATCATGTAGATACATACACGCATACATAGAAACGAAAGCAGAGCGCAACGAAATACGCCAGTGCTCATCGCTCTGCATTTGACCTGCGACTGAACTCAACGCTGCGCGCTGCGTTAGAACTTCGAATTTTCGAATGAGCCGAATCGCAGCGCACGTCCCGACTGGGGTTGCAATAATACTGTTTTTGATGATACAAAAAATTGTTCTGGCTGGAGCATCTATGTATTATATGGTTAGTGATCTATGTATTGTATGGTTAGTGCATCAACGCTATCCAAGTCACAAACCTTCGATATAGCAAGGACACAAACGCCACCCAAATCGCGAAACATTGAAAGCATAATCGGAGTTCTGAACCTTCAAAAGATTACTAAAGACAAGAACCTCTTCAAACATTGGAAAGCTTGGCGCGAGTTTCGAACTCGTTCAAAATTCGAATTCGCGTCAGTTTTTCACCATGAACTGGCAAGCCCCCCGTTCCCCAAAACCAAGCCACCTAACCTAAAAAGAAGGCCAACATTAAATATAAAAATACTGACTCCAGCGACTCCGAGCCTGGAGAAATAAAGCGCAAGAATGCCAAAAAAAGCCGTTAAGGAGGACAAGGTCAGCACCAGCGAGGCAGCCAAAGCTGCATTAATGGCCAGACTTAAAAATAACTCATTCGAAATCTTATCTGAGGACGATGATGAAACGGATTCTAGTGATGATTACGAAGAGACACCAGCTTCTCCTAAGACATTAAAAAAGGATGACCAAGAGGAAAAAGCACCCAAGGAGATCAAGCCACCGCCAATCTTCATCCTGGATGTAACCAGCATCAAGGACCTATCTAAAGCCATCTCTGGCGCCTTAGGCAAAGAGGTAGAGGTCACATACAAAGCTAGCCAGAATAACTCCATTCCAAAAATGGAAAAATAGATTTTACACCTTTCAACCCCGAGGCGAACGCGCCTACCGGGTGGTCATCAAAGGCCTCCACCACTCGACCGATTTGGAAGACATCAAAGAGGGACTCGGCCGCCACGGGAACAAGGTCAGGAATCCGATTAAAAGGGGTACAAAGAAGCCTCTAAACATCTTCTTCATAAGTCTGGAGCCGGCCAAAAACAACAAGGAGGTGTACCAGATCAAACGGCTATGCAGCACCATGGTCACGGTTGAACCGCCGATCAAATTCAACGAATGCCACCAATGCTACCGCTGCCAGGCCTTTGGGCATACCCAAAGATACTGCCACCTCGAGCATCGTTGCGTCAAGTGTGGAGGCGAGCACTCCACTGCTGAATGCAAAAAGAACGTCAGTGAACCGGCCTTCTGACTTAACTGCGAAGGCACACATGCGGCCTCATACAAAGGCTGTCCAGCTTACAAGAGAGCGAAGAGTGTTTTTGCCTCCAGGCAGGCAACCTCACGTAACCAGCCGCCCCACTTCAGCAAGATCGACCCCAACGCAAGCAGGATCGACCCAAATGTTAGCTACGCCAATACAGCAAGAAACGCTGCCCCACAAGATAACATACTACATCCCAACGCCAACTTAATCCCACCAAGTAATTCACTGGACGCGGCAATGGTCAGAATGGAGGCCATGTTTGAGCGCATGATGGAAAAGGTCATCAGTCAAATAACCCAAATGATTGCTACCGTTTGCAAATCATTATGCAAACGGGATTAAACATCACGATCTGGAGCGCTTACGGCCTGATTAAAAGCCGGCCAGAGGTGGAACACTTTATCCACACACACAACACAGACATACTCCTCATCTCCGAAACTTACTTCTCCAATAGATCATACCTCCGACTTCACGGGTATGACGTCATCCACGCTGACCACCCCAGCGGCAGAGCTCATGGCGGAGCGGCAATAATTATTAAAGCGGGCATAAAGTACAACGAGCTGAGTACCTTAGAGGAAGACTGAGTACAATGTGCCAAAGTCAATCTGCCCAGCCCACTTGGCGACCTTACAGACGCCGCGGCATTTTGATCTGCTGCTGAGCAGTCTGGGCAAAAGATTTCTAATTGGGGGCGAATTAAACGCAAAGCACCGATGGTGGGGATGCCGAGTCAGCAACCCTAAAGGAAGCGCACTACTTAGGTGCATCCAGCACAGAAGCATCGTACGCCACACCACAGGAGAGCCCACTTACTGGCCAACAGATCCGACCAAACTTCCCGACACCCTGGACATGGCCCTTTCCAAAGGATTTGATAGTGCCAAAGTCTTGTGCTCTTCTAACGCGGACCTTTTCTCCGACCATAGCGCAGTGTAACTGCGGTTGAACCTCCCTGCATTGAGAAAAGCTGCACATCCCAGGATGATCAAGAGAAGCACGAGACTGCAAGCCTACAAAGCCTGGCTAACGGAAAATGTCAACCCAGTGCGAGATCTTACCACCACAGAGCAAGTGGACAACGCCATCAACACATGCTTCCCCCAGAACCCCAATTTCTCCCAGACTACCAATGAGGGTCCTACACCTCTGGTCTCCAGAGATTGCCTCGACGGTTGCGACGAGTCTGGTTCCTATCCAGAAATCCAAGAGACAAAAGGGTATTTAACAGAGCCACAAAGCAGCTTAAGGATAAGCTCCTAAAGCTCAGGCAGAGCTCGTTCGAGGAGTTCCTGGCCAATGTTGACCCTGGAGACCCACAGCACAACCTTTGGCAGGTCACTCGTCATATAAAACGACCTACCAAGAGAGTTGCTCTAGTCCAGCATGCTAGTGGCGCCTGGTGCCGCACAGAGCAAGATCGAGCTGAAGCTTTTGCGGAGCACCTCAGCGAAGCCTTCAAGCCGATAATAAGATGCACCGACCTCATTTTACTAAGGTCTACCACCTAATGTATCTTTATGTTGCACTAATTTAATAATACAACATTAAAACTTCATTATTTTTAACTTTTTTAATCATATTGCCTTCTAAATGATTATATTCATATATTATTTATATATGACTTATGCCGGCAAGACTCACTTCATATACATAGTCGTATATATTTCACTTGTGAAATTTTTCTCATATGACATGCCTGCTCGACATCACCACCCCTATATAGGTTTTGTGACACGTTTTCTACAACCAGCTCATTTTACTAAGGTCTACCACCTAATGTATCTTAATGTGGCACTAATTTAATAATACAACAGAAAAACTTCATTATTTTATTATCAATAATTTGTATTAAATAAAAGTACAATCGTAAATTGTTTAACATTGTTCAAAATGCATTGATTAAAATTTTTGTCAAAGTTGAAATCATATCTCAGTTCAATAAAAAATTCACCAAGTCCAAAAAAATGTTTTCTCAAGTTCAACTCGAATTCTTATCTCATTATATTAATAATCTGTATCAAATGCTATTAAAAAAGTTTTTCATTCAATTTTTACATGTTAAAATTTTTTGTCAATGTTGAACTCATATCTCGGTAGAACCTCATATCATATGGCTGCGATCAGATAAAAATTGTCGAAGTTATTAAATAAATACATTTGTATGGGCAAAAACGCCTACCTACTAGGGCTCTTAGTTACTTTGTCTGACAATCTGGTATATTATGCCGTCTATGGTATATTTTGAATGCGGCACTATATCGATATACCACATATACTATTTGGTATATTTTTAGTATTTTTGTAGTATATTTGGTATATTTTGAGAAATATAACGCAAAATATATTGCTTTTATTCAAAATGGGTAGCGGGTATCTCACAGTCGAGTACACTCGACTGTAGCTTTCTTACTTGTTATTTTTATATTTTGTAATATTTTAGTTAGTAAAAAATTGAATCAAAAGTTTTAATAAAAAAAATAAAGAATTTATAAATATTTTAATTTTTAAAAGTTTGTTTTAATAAATACATATTTGTAAATCATGTAATAATACAATTTATACAACATAATATAATTACAGAAAAATATTAAAAACATAATTACAATAAAATATTAATTATATATGTTTTTAATATTTATATTTAATTTTTTTACCAGTTTTAATTTTAATTTATTAGAAAATTTTTTTAGCGAAAATTAAAATTAAAACTAAATTCCAAAAATGAATTTATCTTTTAAAAAAAGATTGAACTTTATAATAATAATAATAATTGTATTATTTATATTTTCTCTAATTTTCTGAAATGTTATTGTTATCTTAAAATGTAAAAACTAAATTTTAAAGTTAAAACTTTTTTAAATAGAGTTTTAAAAAGTGTTTGCAAAAAGGAATTTGTAAATCATTAAAAATCAATGCGTTATTAAATTTTACTTCTATCAGTAAACTTGAAAGGGAATGAAAAAAGTTAAATCGCATTTAAAAAAAAAAACAAAATATGCATATGTTCTCGATCGGGAGTTGAACCCGGACCCACAACATGTTGAGCTTGCAAATCACCAGCAGAGCCAACGCGGTCACCAGCAGAGCCAACGCGGTCCTTGAGCAAGTGCCATTTAACTGCAAACATATAGAACGCGAGCAATTGTTGTTGTCTTCATCTTCAAGACTTTCGTCGCGGCAAATCAAAATTGACGTGCGCTAGCTGCTCGTCAGCGAGGCAACTGAACGTTGCAAAACTTCATACACATACTAATATAGGCGATCATGTAGATACATACACGCATACATAGAAACGAAAGCAGAGCGCAACGAAATACGCCAGTGCTCATCGCTCCGCATTTGACCTGCGACTGAACTCAACGCTGCGCGCTGCGTTAGAACTTCGAATTTTCGAATGAGCCGAAGAGGCTCGGCGTTCGAATCGCAGCGCACGTCCCGACTGGGGTTGCAATAATACTGTTTTTGATGATACAAAAAATTGTTCTGGCTGGAGCATCTATGTATTATATGGTTAGTGATCTATGTATTGTATGGTTAGTGCATCAACGCTATCCAAGTCACAAACCTTCCAGGCAGGCAAGCGATATAGCAAGGACACAAACGCCACCCAAATCGCGAGACATTGAAAGCATAATCGGAGTTCTGAACCTTCAAAAGATTACTAAAGACAAGAACCTCTTCAAACATTGGAAAGCTTGCCGCGAGTTTCGAACTCGTTCAAAATTCGAATTCGCGTCAGTTTTTCACCATGAACTGGCAAGCCCCCCGTTCCCCAAACCCTGGAGACCAAGCACACCTAACCTCATATAAAACGAAGATCGAGCTGAAGCTTTTGCGGAGCACCTCAGCGAAGCCTTCAAGCCGATAATAAGATGCACCGACCTCATTTTACTAAGGTCTACCACCTAATGTATCTTTATGTTGCACTAATTTAATAATACAACATTAAAACTTCATTATTTTTAACTTTTTTAATCATATTGCCTTCTAAATGATTATATTCATATATTATTTATATATGACTTATGCCGGCAAGACTCACTTCATATACATAGTCGTATATATTTCACTTGTGAAATTTTTCTCATATGACATGCCTGCTCGACATCACCACCCCTATATAGGTTTTGTGACACGTTTTCTACAACCAGCTCATTTTACTAAGGTCTACCACCTAATGTATCTTAATGTGGCACTAATTTAATAATACAACAGAAAAACTTCATTATTTTATTATCAATAATTTGTATTAAATACAAGTACAATCGTAAATTGTTTAACATTGTTTAAAATTTTTGTCAAAGTTGAAATCATATCTCAGTTCAATAAAAAATTCACCAAGTCCAAAAAAATGTTTTCTCAAGTTCAACTCGAATTCTTATCTCATTATATTAATAATCTGTATCAAATGCTATTAAAAAAGTTTTTCATTCAATTTTCACATGTTAAAATTTTTTGTCAATGTTGAACTCATATCTCGGTAGAACCTCATATCATATGGCTGCAGTTCAATAAAAAATTCACCAAGTCCAAAAAAATGTTTTCTCAAGTTTAACTCGAATTCTTATCTTATTATATTAATAAACTGTATAAAATGCTATTTAAAAAGTTTTTCATTCAATTTTCACATGTTGAAATTTTTGTCAAAGTTGAACTCATATCTCGGTAGAACCTCATATCATATGGCTGGTTCAATAAAAAATTCACCAAGTCCAAAAAACATTTTTCTCAAGTTAAATTCAAAGTCTTGTCTCATTATATTAATAAACTGTATAAAATGCTATTTAAAAAGTTTTTCATTCAATTTTCACATGTTGAAATTTTTTGTCAAAGTTGAACTCATATCTCATGTCTTAATTTGCGCCACTAATATGATGCCGTCCTTTTGGCTACCAAATAAATATATATAACTAACGCATACTAAATAAATGCATATTTAAAATACAAAAGTATATTTTGTACACATTAATATATTATTTATTTATATATACATATAATATATTCATATATTATATAAATTTTCTTCTTATATGCGTAATTGTATAACATAATTAATAATAATTATGCATACAATTTTGCATATTTATATATATAAACATGTTATATGTAACATTGGCATCACATCCATCGTCGTCTATTAAATGAATAATAAACGTTTGATGGTTTAGAAGCCATACAATGCAAATTGCCCCTTATTTATCATTGCAGTCCAGCACGGATACGACCTTAGAGGCGTTCAGGCATAATCCAACGGACGTAGCGTCATACCACTGTTCGCTCGAACAAGTATTGTGCCATTGGTCCGTACCTGCGGTTCCTCTCGTACTACACAGGAATGCTGACGCAACAACGTTTTGTCATTAGTAGGGTAAAACTAACCTGTCTCACGACGGTCTAAACCCAGCTCACGTTCCCGTGCATGGGTGAACAATCCAACGCTTGGTGAATTCTGCTTCACAATGATGGGAAGAGCCGACATCAAAGGATCAAAAAGCGACGTCGCTATGAACGCTTGGCCGCCACAAGCCAGTTATCCCTATGGTAACTTTTCTGACACCTCTTGTTAAAAACTCTTTAAACCAAAAGGATCGATAGGCCGAGCTTTTGCTGTCCCTGTGTGTACTGAACACCGAGATCAAGTCAGCATTTGCCCTTTTGCTCTATGTGTGGTTTCTGTCCGCACTGAGCTGGCCTTGGGACACCTCCGTTATTATTTGAGAGATGTACCGCCCCAGTCAAACTCCCTACCTGGCAATGTCCTTGAATTGGATTATACCTGAGTAATTGGAGTTATACCAAATTTTTAATTTAAGAATACATAAATGCACTCTCTTATAATGAATTTGTTTGCGATTATATAACAAACTCGTGATACTTTGATCAAGAAGCTTGCATCAAAACCCAATACCATAAGATATAATAAATATATCCGTATAATGGGTAGGAAATGATACACGTTCCATTTAATCAAGTAAGTAAGGAAACAATAAGAGTAGTGGTATTTCATTGACGATACTAAACCGAAATTTAATATCTCCCACTTATTCTACACCTCGTATGTCTCCTTACACTGCCAGATTAGAGTCAAGCTCAAAAGGGTCTTCTTTCCCCGCTAATTATTCCAAGCCCGTTCCCTTGGCTGTGGTTTCGCTAGAAGTAGATAGGGACATGGAATTAGTAGATTAACGTGAGCACCTGCCATGTTGGCTCTATCTCACGGTGTCCAGCACAGAGGACTCAATTTAAGCGTCGATCAGCGCCCCCGCGAAGCAATTCACGGGTACACATTGAAGAGCCAACTGTTTGGATAAGCTCAACCTCCTGTGTGGGGAGCGAGGCCCATATAAAACCTCTTCCGATCTATGGTATCATGACAACCTGTTGTATTACGCAACTCCACGTCGAGCACTCCACTCTATCCGCATTTGGATGGTAAACCACAGCCACCACGATACTCCCCGAAGGGCCGCAACCAAATACCAGGACGGACATATGTCCGCGAGCACCTGGTTCCCGTGGTACCGGAAAAACCTCCGGTCAGGTTTCGTACCACAAAGGTACTACCAATTTTAACTCCAAACAGTTACGGGTTGGTGGCCCAGGTGGAAACATCAAGCATACAACATACATACGCTCCGATACATTGCAACCCCACATTCATACATCTCGATTCACGCCTGCCTACCTAGCATTCCCATTCCCCTCACCTATACACACGCACGCATACACTATTCACACAATCATTCATTCCTGCCTCCAGGAACGCTCATCCGCCGTCTCGCAAATACAATGCGGGCAAACTCATTTAATTTACCTACACTAGTACTAGTGGAGAGTGATTGACTTACGTCAAACCCACCACCAGTCTGCCTAATCCCTAGCTAATCCATCACACGTATATCGCTATACAGTGGACATTCACACAACACATGCATGGCAGTCTTCGCTGCCAAACCGCAGCGGCACTCCGGACTATCGCACAGGCTTTTCAAATGCAAGAATGCATTGAGGGAAGCATGGCCAGTCAACAGGAATCCGAGACTCAGATTAAATCTGAAGTCTGGACGGTCTGCAGCAAAATTGACATCACGAATAAATTCGCGAGTCACCCGCCCATTCACACTTACATCCCATCTGACCTGCCAGTCAGACAGAACACACTCTTTCAACAGCTTCTTACACCTATCCACTGCTAAGCTATTTACGTTACCAAGCAATACCTGCAAAGCTTTCACAGAAACAGTGCGGCACACAGGCAAACAACCTAAAAGAATCACACGCTGGCAAGCCAGCATTTTCTTTCTGCCCACCACAGTCTTTGCTGCCTCATACCACACAGACGACCCATATGCTGCACATGCAACAAATAGGCCGCTGTATATGGTACGTACAGCTCGTCCGCTGAGGCCCCAATCACTCCGCAAAATGCGAGGCACTTGTCCAACCACACTAAACAACCGCGCCCTGAGACCGGTGAGATGAGGCATAAAGCACATCCTCTCACCGAAAGTAATGCCAAGATATCGAACCTCAGTCACAAACTTTAAGCTAACGTCATTTAGTCTGACAACTGGAGGCCGACTTTTACCCTTGAGTAACATTGCCACCGTCTTATCAGCTGCCAAACCGACGCCGACACTGTCGCCCCAATCGCAAACAATGCGCAAGCACTCCCTAGCACCTGCCTCAATCTCGGAGCGCGATTGCCCCCTAAATCAATATGAGCAGATCATTCGCATACGCACAACACTTGCAGCGCAATTCGAGTTGCCGCAATAAGGAGTCAATCATTAGGTTCCATATAAATGGACCACAGATGGATCCTTGCGGACAGCCACGAACCACATCCACAGTGAAACTCTCACATTTCCCTATTGCTTTCGCACGCCTGCCAGAAAAGTAGCTCTTCCATAGAGCCACCTCTCGGCAGCCACACTCGCTCAATTTTCTCAACACACTTGCCCAGCTAAGGTGGTCAAATGCACCCCTAAAATCAACAAAAATGCCTAAGACGTATCTGGAGTTGCTGGACCCCACTGAGTCCTTGACATAGTGCCATACATCCTCCGTACATCTACCTCTAGTGAAGCCATATTGTCTATCAGACATCTGGTCTTCAACTAACTCGAGCAGCCTTTCTACCATGACTGCTTTCTAGCACTTTTCCAAGCACAGGAAGGAGACTGATGCCCCGATAAGATCGAGTATTGCTCCTGATCTTATCTGGCGACTTCAAGAGCACTACCATCTTTGCACATTTCCATTCACTGGGAAAGTATCCCTCATTCACACACCTTTCATACAATGCATACATATACTCTGGAATCGAATTCCAAACACATTTACACATTTCCCCAGTGAAACCATCCATGCCGAGCGAATTTCTCGACTTTAACATCTTAAAAGCCGCCCCCAATTCAGCTTCCCCGAGCGGTTCAACAAGTTGCTCCACATGTAGTGGAACCTCCTGTCTCTCCTCTCGCGGGAAGAACACATTCAACAAAGCATTCATACAATCCTTCCAAGCCGTTAGCTGAAGGCCTCCGACACAACGCCAGGGATCATGCTTATTGCGATTCACAATTCACGCCATTCCGCCTCTTTCACACGTACAAGCATTTCCTTGTACTCATTCATACACCTACCATACTCTCGCCTTAGCTGAGCAGCGGCATTGGATATTCTCGCTCTTTGGAAACGTTTCCGCAGAGTTCGAAGTATCCTACGCTTAGCACTCAACTCACTCGTCCACCACTTAACACGCTTAAGATTCACCTTGCGGTGTCTCCGAAGCATGCTATCATTCACCCTCGTCATCCGTCTATTCACACACATGACCTGCTCGTCTGCACTCATAGCACTGAAGGTGCTAAGCGGAACTTGCGTTGCCGCCTCACATATAAACAGCCCATATTGGGCCCAATTCACACCACAAGTGCTCCACGAATTACCCCCAACACTTTCATTCGTTGTGGGAGTATATGCAAACACAATCTCGATTGGATTGTGATCACTTATACCTACCCCACCTAAAACACTCCTCTCAAAATGAAACACACGCATCGCTGCTTCATTCACAAGGGTGACGTCAATGTCACTTTTCCCGTTCGGACCATCAAAGGTATACCACACGCTGGGTTGATTAACGACCCGAACATCTTGGGACACGGCCCACTCGGCTAGCGTTTGACCCCGACTGTGGTTCTGATACCCAGACGAGTGTCTCGGCATCTTACTGAACCATACGGGGGGACGACGCATTCGCATCAATACCAAGGATGATCGGATCGCTACTCGCCAGTAGTAGTACCTCATCCATGTACGCGATATACGGCTCGAGGGGTTCCCCGAACGCGCAATACACACTCACAACTAAAACCCTGCCAAATTAAGGCACACACACACCCCCCAGTCGGTAGAACACATCAGAGTGCATTCAATACCAACATCATTCACCACCACCGCAGCCTTGGACCTGCTGTCAGTGAACACGCGCATGTGCGCGGGTATGCCACGTACGCAACCATTAGTTGCATACGGCTCCTGCAACAGGGCCACTACACTGCCTCTCTCACACATCATATTGCCCACATCGCACATAACTGCATATGACCGCTAGTAGTTCAACTGAAGGACTTTGCTAGCCATATTAATGTCTAGCACAATCGCACTATATGTCGGGCTTGCCAGAGACATCATAAGATGATCCGAAGGCTGCTCTTTAAATGCGCGATTCCGGCAGCCTAGTGCATTGGTGCACTTAGCCACCCGATGGCCCATTTGACCACAGCGCCGACAGACATCGTGCTTGTCCCTGCTGTCCGCTACCTTATGGTCAAAGCCCAGGCAACGGAAGCAGCTCAGAACCGGGTCGAAGTTCCTCAAGCGGAAAGAAAACCACTTGATATAGCAGCGGCCAACATCGAGCAGAGTTTGCATGGCCATGCCATCGCCCTCTAACACAACATTGACCGACGCTGACCCACCAGTCACAGGCCATGGCCTGCTCACCATACGGACGCGCTTCTTGAAGGCCTCAAGAGACATACTGTCCTTGAGGTTCATCTCGTAAAGATCACTCATAAAATCGTTAGGAGTAATCTGCGAGTGAACGCCCTTGTGAACATTCACACTCACTTCAAGCCCCACCTCTTTGAATTTCGCGTTTCCTGCGATCACTTTCCGCTCTGCAAAGGATGGAGTGCGAATAATAGCACCACCATCCCGAAGAGAACGAACCTTGTGCACCCGTACACCCAGGGTTGGCCCTACCTCCTTCACCACCTGATCAACCACTTCCTTTGAGGTCTTCGCAGTCTTGCTGCGGACCACGAGGGACCATGTCTCTACTGGCTTGGGTTTCGGCGTCTCCGGGGTAGACGGCGTTGCCGACTTTGGACCGCCTTTGGCAACTGGTGCACGCAGCGGGGCACCCCCACTAACCGGCGCTGGCGCTCGGAAAGGGCCATTAGAGTGGCCGCTACTCGAATGAGTGCGAGCCTCCTCCAACCGTTCTCGGAGACGCTCATTTTCCGCCATCTGCGAAAACAGCAGCGTCTCCATTTCCGCTAGGTAGTCAACTACACTAACCAGCGCATTGCCTTGCATTCCGCAATCAGCAAATACGAGCGTGAGCACGTCCTTGGTGATCGCCTTCATTTTGTCTACTGGGCTTCCCTTGTGCATCTTTGGTCCTGGCTTTCTCAATGGAGCAACCAACGCCTCTGCTGCCTTTTCAGCCGCCCTAAACTCTTCAAGCATACTCCCCAATGAGCACATCGGGGTCGAATCTGCCGACACCAGATTCTCCTCAGCCACGCTAAGCACGTTAGTAGCGGCGCTGACACCACCACTAGCGGCTCCCAGACACTCTTTACCTAACCCAGCATCATCTAAAGAAGCTAAAGAAGCTGCCTTCTTCAGCTTCTTCGCTGACGCCGATCCCCCCTTCCGCTTAACCTTCCCGTCAGCCACCGAAGGGAGGTCGTCCATCGACGCACCACTCCCCCCAGCTCCAACGGCCGGCTTGCACGCTGGCATCCAAGACTTTTGTGCAAGTCTTAAAAACACACAACTGTACTCACCAGAAAGTAGGTCATACGAAATTAATCTGCTTTAAGAGCGCTTAAAACAAGCACACGCACACACTCACTCGCAACGACGCGCGACGATTTTCCCACGCTACTCACACGCACACAGCGAACGAGAAGCACAAAGCGCACACGCGAAAATTTACCGCTACTCGAAAGACAACAAATAACTGTTATCGCAAAAACACTACGAAATGCAGGCACCCCTCAGCACGTCTGTTCAGCTTAACAGTTGAAACCAGACAGAGTAGATAGGGACAGTAGAGATCTCGTTAATCCATTCATGCGCGTCACTAATTAGATGACGAGGCATTTGGATGTTTTTTTTTCCGCAGTTTTCCCTTAAGAGGGTCATAGTTACTCCCGCTGTTGACCCGTGCTTACTTGAATTTCTTCACTTTGACATTCAGAGCACTGGGCAGAAATCACATTGTGTCAACACCCGCTAGGTCCATCACAATGCCTTGTTTTAATTAGACAGTCGGATTCCCCAAGTCCGTGCCAGTTCTGAATTAATTGTTAATTGAGAATCGTTATAATTTAAAAGAACTAACTAGTTGCCCAACTAGTATTCTTAAAAATTTTACCAAGAAAGTTCCACAATTGGCTACGTAACTAAACTATACGGGGAACAAGATACTACCATAAATGATAGAAACTCTATTTACCCAGAACGAGCACATAAACCATGTTATTGCTTCTTTATGGTCGTTCCTGTTGCCAGGATGACCACGAGGCCCATATTTAATAACAAACGGATACTCAACAGGTTACGGAATTGGAACCGTATTCCCTTTCGTTCAAAATTATTCAAGTTTTTTAATTATGACAAAATATAAATTTTAGTTACTTTTTTTTACTTGAAAATTTTCGGCTTTCGCCTTGAACTTAGGACCGACTAACTCGTGATCAACCACTGTGCACACGAAACCCTTCTCCACTTCAGTCCTCCAAGGTCTCAATCGATTATTTGCTACTACCACCAAGATCTGTACCAATGACGGCTCCATGTAGGCTTACGCCAAATACTTCTAAGCACACCATTGTACCTTCCTACTCACTAAAGTTTCAAAATTTATATTACAAGTAATATAAATCATCTATGTTACTTTAGCGGTAATGTATAGGTATACAACTTAAGCGCCATCCATTTTAAGGGCTAGTTGCTTCGGCAGGTGAGTTGTTACACACTCCTTAGCGGATTTCGACTTCCATGATCACCGTCCTGCTGTTTTAAGCAACCAACGCCTTTCATGGTTTCTGAATGAGTTGTTAATTTGGGCACCGCAACATTCCGTTTGGTTCATCCCACAGCGCCAGTTCTGCTTACCAAAAGTGGCCCACTGGGCACATTATATCATAACCTTAAACTTCATATCAAGAAAGTTAAGGTTCTTACCCATTTAAAGTTTGAGAATAGGTTAAGATCGTTTCGACCCTAAGGCCTCTAATCATTCGCTTTACCAGATAAGATTATTTTATACAACAGTTAAATGCACCAGCTATCCTGTGGGAAACAGCGCTGACAGACATCGTGCTTGGCCCTGCAGTCCGCTATCTTATGGTCAAAGCCCAGGCAACGGAAGCAGCTCAGAACCGGGTCAAAGTTCCTCAAGCGGAAAGAAAACCACTTGATATAGCAGCGGCCAACATCGAGAGTTTGCATGGCCATGCCATCGCCCTCTAACACAACATTGACTGATGCTGACCACCAGTCACAGGCCATGGCCTGCTCACCATACGGACGCCCTTCTTGAAGGCCTCAAGAGACATACTGTCCTTGAGGTTCATCTCGTAAAGATCACTCATGAACTCGTCAGGAGTAATCTGCGAGTGAACGTCCGTCACCACAATTTTAGGCCCCAGTTTAACATTCACACTCACTTCAAGCCCCACCTCTTTGAATTTCGGGTTTCCTGCGATCACTTTCCGCTCTGCAAAGGATGGAGTGCGAATAATAGCACCACCATCCCGAAGAGAACGAACCTTGTGCACCCGTACACCCAGGGTTGGCCCTACCTCCTTCACCACCTGATCAACCACTTCCTTTGAGGTCTTCGCAGTCTTGCTGCGGACCACGAGGGACCATGTCTCTACTGGCTTGGGTTTCGGCGTCTCCGGGGTAGACGGCGTTGCCGACTTTGGACCGCCTTTGGCAACTGGTGCACGCAGCGGGGCACCCCCACTAACCGGCGCTGGCGCTCGGAAAGGGCCATTAGAGTGGCCGCTACTCGAATGAGTGCGAGCCTCCTCCAACCGTTCTCGGAGACGCTCATTTTCCGCCATCTGCGAAAACAGCAGCGTCTCCATTTCCGCTAGGTAGTCAACTACACTAACCAGCGCATTGCCTTGCATTCCGCAATCAGCAAATACGAGCGTGAGCACGTCCTTGCTGATCGCCTTCATTTTGTCTACTGGGCTTCCCTTGTGCATCTTTGGTCCTGGCTTTCTCAATGGAGCAACCAACGCCTCTGCTGCCTTTTCAGCCGCCCTAAACTCTTCAAGCATACTCCCCAATGAGCACATCGGGGTCGAATCTGCCGACACCAGATTCTCCTCAGCCACGCTAAGCACGTTAGTAGCGGCGCTGACACCACCACTAGCGGCTCCCAGACACTCTTTACCTAACCCAGCATCATCTAAAGAAGCTAAAGAAGCTGCCTTCTTCAGCTTCTTCGCTGACGCCGATCCCCCCTTCCGCTTAACCTTCCCGTCAGCCACCGAAGGGAGGTCGTCCATCGACGCACCACTCCCCCCAGCTCCAACGGCCGGCTTGCACGCTGGCATCCAAGACTTTTGTGCAAGTCTTAAAAAACACACAACTGTACTCACCAGAAAGTAGGTCACACGAAATTAATCTGCTTTAAGAGCGCTTAAAACAAGCACACGCACGCACACACTTGCAACGACGCGCGACGATTTTCCCACGCTACTCACACGCACACAGCGTACGAGAAGCACAAAGCGCACACGCGAAAATTTACCGCTACTCGAAAAACAACAAATAACTGTTATCGCAAAAACACTACGAAATGCAGGCACCCCTCAGCACGTCTGTTCAGCTCAACAGTTGAAACCAGACAGAGTAGATAGGGACAGTAGGAATCTCGTTAATCCATTCATGCGCGTCACTAATTAGATGACGGGCCATTTGGCTATTTTTTTTTTCCCGCAGTTTTCCCTTAAGAGGGTCATAGTTACTCCCGCTGTTGACCCGTGCTTACTATAATTTCTTCACTTTGACATTCAGAGCACTGGGCAGAAATCACATTGTGTCAACACCCGCTAGGTCCATCACAATGCCTTGTTTTAATTAGACAGTCGGATTCCCCAAGTCCGTGCCAGTTCTGAATTAATTGTTAATTGAGAATCGTTATAATTTAAAAGAACTAACTAGTTGCCCAACTAGTATTCTTAAAAATTTTACCAAGAAAGTTCCACAATTGGCTACGTAACTAAACTATACGGGGAACAAGATACTACCATAAATGATAGAAACTCTATTTACCCAGAACGAGCACATAAACCATGTTATTGCTTCTTTATGGTCGTTCCTGTTGCCAGGATGACCACGAGGCCCATATTTAATAACAAACGGATACTCAACAGGTTACGGAATTGGAACCGTATTCCCTTTCGTTCAAAATTATTCAAGTTTTTTAATTATGACAAAATATAAATTTTAGTTACTTTTTTTACTTGAAAATTTTCGGCTTTCGCCTTGAACTTAGGACCGACTAACTCGTGATCAACCACTGTGCACACGAAACCCTTCTCCACTCCAGTCCTCCAAGGTCTCATTCGATTATTTGCTACTACCACCAAGATCTGTACCAATGACGGCTCCATGCAGGCTTACGTAAACACTTCTAAGCACACCATTGTACCTTCCTACTCTCTAAAGTTTCAAAATTTATATTACAAGTAATATAAATCATCTACTTTAGCGGTAATGTATAGGTATACAACTTAAGCGCCATCCATTTTAAGGGCTAGTTGCTTCGGCAGGTGAGTTGTTACACACTCCTTAGCGGATTTCGACTTCCATGATCACCGTCCTGCTGTTTTAAGCAACCAACGCCTTTCATGGTTTCTGAATGAGTTGTTAATTTGGGCACCGCAACATTCCGTTTGGTTCATCCCACAGCGCCAGTTCTGCTTACCAAAAGTGGCCCACTGGGCACATTATATCATAACCTTAAACTTCATATCAAGAAAGTTAAGGTTCTTACCCATTTAAAGTTTGAGAATAGGTTAAGATCGTTTCGACCCTAAGGCCTCTAATCATTCGCTTTACCAGATAAGAGTATTTTATACAACAGTTAAATGCACCAGCTATCCTGAGGGAAACTTCGGAAGGAACCAGCTACTAGATGGTTCGATTGGTCTTTCGCCCCTATACTCAATTCTGACAATCGATTTGCACTTCAAAACTGTTTCGGTCTTCCATCAGGGTTTCCCCTGACTTCAACCTGATCAAGTATAGTTCACCATCTTTCGGGTCACAGCATATATGCTCAAGGTACGTTTCAGTTAGAGGCATAAATAATATAAATATTATTATACATAACTATATAGAACACCCCGAGATTGCGTTAATTAACTATAAATAGTTAAAAAACTAATCCCAATAATAGTCAAGTTAATTACGCTATTAGGTTTATATCCCAATAACTTGCACATATGTTAGACTTCTTGGTCCGTGTTTCAAGACGGGTCCCGAAGGTATCCTGAATCTTTCGCATTGTTAATCATACAAGTGCTTATAATAAACACAAAAATCAATGATAATCATGCCATTATATAATTCCGAAAAATTAACGCACTGCATTCATATAATCTATCAGCACTTTATCTATTTTTGAAATTTATGTTATGTTAATTTAAATAAACTCTTATCAAAATTGTTTGATAAATTCCATACATGCTAATAAATTACAATGTCCTTATATGGTTTTCCACATGCACCAGACATCGTCAAGGGTGGCAAATTTCGACACTCAACTCACACCCATAAATTTTTGAGTGCCGGTGCTACTTAGCACTCGCAAACTGAGTAAGAGATACAACTTTGAAATATACTTTGCCTATTTTGAAATATACTATCTTTTTTTAAGGTCCATAATATTCACAAAATTATTCTCTATACCATATTCGTTAATAAGAGGCAATTCTAGTTTATAAAATAATATATTTTATGCTAGACATTCCTCAGTATTATTTGAAATGAATAAAGAACATATAATTCTTCAAATTTCTCATGCAACAGAGTTTTAGTATATTCATTTATTAATTCATATTATGAATATCTTAAGCGACGACTTTTTAGATTCACACTTATATTATCCAACAATATACAATGTGCTTAAAATTCCGAAAAATTTTAAACAACTTATTTAGCATAGTCTTACAACCCTCAACCATATGTAGTCCAAGCAGCACTAAAAAATTAATTAAAGTACATAACAGCATGGACTGCGATATGCGTTCAAAATGTCGATGTTCATGTGTCCTGCAGTTCACACGATGACGCACAGTTTGCTGCGTTCTTCATAGACCCATGAGCCGAGTGATCCACCGCTTAGAGTGATACAATTTTTTTTTTATTTCATTACGTCAATAATATTTTTATTGAAAGAAATTAAAAATACACCATTTTACTGGCATATATCAATTCCTTCAATAAAATTTTTTTCATACCTAAATTAATGTTGCGGAATATCTTAGTTTTACATAATCGAAAATAATAAGATATATGCAAGTATATTTTAGCTAAATTTATTTATTATGATCAACATATGTAAAACGTTAACTTGCAAACAGGTACAACATTGTTTTTCTTTAGGTGTTGCGAACCAATGCATGCGCACAATACATTTTGCAACGCATGTATATTATGGTACATATACACGCAGTTTTTTATATTATCCAAAACACATAAAACACTCTTAATACAGTATATAATAATAATAATACATAACAAACGGCTTTTAGCTAATTTAAATTATTATATGTTGCATAATTGTATCTTATATGATTGAATAAAATATTTATATTTATTAGTTACTTAATTTATTAAATATTGCAATTCCCTAAAAGAGAAAAACAAATTTAATTTATTAACGGTTAGATGCATTAAAACAATAATGATCCTTCCGCAGGTTCACCTACGGAAACCTTGTTACGACTCTTACTTCCTCTAAATAATCAAGTTCGGTCAACTTTTGCGAAACAACCGCAACACACAAGGTGTCACAGTGATCACGTCCGGAGACCTCACTAAATAATTCAATCGGTAGTAGCGACGGGCGGTGTGCACAAAGGGCAGGGACGTAATCAATGCGAGTTAATGACTCACACTTACTGGGAATTCCAAGTTCATGTCAACAGTTTCAGTTCACAATCCCAAGCATGAAAGTGGTTCAGCGGTTTACCCGGACCTCTCGGTCTAGGAAATACACGTTGATACTTTCATTGTAGCGCGCGTGCAGCCCAGGACATCTAAGGGCATCACAGACCTGTTATTGCTCAATCTCATTATTGCTAGACGCAATTTGTCCATTTAAGAAGCTAGTGTCCTTATAATGGGACAAACCAACAGGTACGGCTCCACTTCTATAAACACATTCAAACACAATAAACATTGTACTGCCACCATGAATGAAGGCTATATAAGCTTCAACACCATAATCCTGAAGATATATATTTAATATATTTGAGTCTCGTTCGTTATCGGAATTAACCAGACAAATCACTCCACGAACTAAGAACGGCCATGCACCACCACCCATAGATTCGAGAAAGAGCTATCAATTTGTCTTACACACTTATGTTCGGACCTGGTAAGTTTTCCCGTGTTGAGTCAAATTAAGCCGCAGGCTCCACTCCTGGTGGTGCCCTTCCATCAATTCTTTTAAGTTTCAGCTTTGCAACCATACTTCCCCCGGAGCCCAAAAGCTTTGGTTTCCCGGGAAACAACTGAAAGAGCCATAAAAGTAGCTACACCCAATTGCTAGCTGGCATCGTTTATGGTTAGAACTAGGACGGTATCTGATCGCCTTCGAACCTCTAACTTTCGTTCTTGATTAATGAAAACATCTTTGGCAAATGCTTTCGCTTAAGTTAGTCTTACGACGGTCCAAGAATTTCACCTCTCGCGTCGTAATACTAATGCCCCCAAACTGCTTCTATTAATCATTACCTCTTGATCTGATTAAGCACTCTAATTTTTTCAAAGTAATTGTAATGGCCCACAATAACCCTCGATGAAGAGCACTAATGCAGGTTTTTAAATAGGAGGAACATATAAAAAAGTACAAATACCTAATTATATATAAAAACTCCACCGGTAATACGCTCACATACATAAAGATATAGTACTAACTACAATTGTAAGTTGCACTACCCGTATGAAGCACAAGTTCAACTACGAACGTTTTAACCGCAACAACTTTAATATTCGCTATTGGAGCTGGAATTACCGCGGCTGCTGGCACCAGACTTGCCCTTGTTAAAGGATCTGAAGTGTACTAATTCCAATTACAGGGCCTCGGATATGAGTCCTGTATTGTTATTTTTAGTCACTTCCTCCCCGTGCTGGGAGTGGGTAATTTACGCGCCTGCTGCCTTCCTTAGATGTGGTAGCCGTTTCTCAGGCTCCCTCTTCGGAATCAAACCCTGATTCCCCGTTACCCGTTGCAACCATGGTAGTCCTAGATACTACCATCAAAAGTTGATAGGGCAGACATTTGAAAGATCTGTCGTCGGTACGAGACTATACGATCTGCATGTTATCTAGAGTTCAACCAGTGTAACGATCTTGCGATCGCTTGGTTTTAGCCTAATAAAAGCACACGTTCCAGAAGGTCCGTGTTTCAATTGCATGTATGAGCTCTAGAATTACCACAGTTATCCAAGTAACTGTTAACGATCTAAGGAACCATAACTGATATAATGAGCCTTTTGCGGTTTCACTATTCATTCGTGTGTACTTAGACATGCATGGCTTAAATTTTGAGACAAGCATATAACTACTGGCAGGATCAACCAGAATAATGTTCATTTCATTATGTAAATATATTTAAAATATAATTACATAAATCTTCAAATATGTAAAATACATGACAACTCACAAATATTTTTGAATAATAAACGATAATATTCAATAATTGTATATATATATGTTATACTTGACATGTACTATACGAATGTGGCCACAATTAGATAGCATTCACGTTCGCTAGTTTTAATTCACAATTGTTTATATATATATATACTTATATATAAAATATATATGCACATAATCGTTCAAAAATATCATTTTATTTCAACTTACTAAATATATTATATCACACATGCATATTTATAATTTAAATTCAATTAAGAGGATTTTTCAATTATTCACACAATATTATTTCTTTAGTTACGAAACACCTTGTCTTCTTTTGAAAAAGACATTTAATACATTATATGCTTATATAATATTAATAATTATAATAATAATTTTTTTAATAACATAATTATTACCTATTATGCAAACTCAAATATATGCATCCAATACATATATACGTGATGAGCACACACTGCCCACCATGTATAGGATTTTCAGCAACGCAGCGCACTACTTAAGTGCATCCAGCACAGGAGCTTCGTATGCCACACCACAGAAGAGCCCACTTACTGGCCAACAGATCCGACCAAACTTCCCGGTCACATCCCAGGATGATCAAGAGGAGCACGAGACTGCAAGCCTACAAAGCCTGGCTAACGGAAAATTTCAACCCAGTGCGAGATCTTACCACCACAGAGCAAGTGGACAACGCCATCAACACATGCTTCCCCCAAAAACCCCAATTTCTCCTAGACTACCAACGAGGGTCCTACACCCCTGGTCTTCAGAGATCGCCTCGCTAGTAGCTGAGAAGAGACGGTTGTGACGAGTCTGGTTCCTATCCAGAAATCCAAGAGACAAAAGGGTATTTAACAGAGTCGCAAAGCAGCTTAAGGATAAGCTCCTAAAGCTCAGGCAGAGCTCGTTTGAGGAGTTCCTGGCCAATGTTGAGCCTGGAGACCCACAGCACAACCTTTGGCAGGTCACTCGTCATATGAAACGACCTATCAAGAGAGTTGCTCCAGTCCAGCGTGCTAGTGGCGCCTGGTGCCGCACAGAGCAAGATCGAGCTGAAGCTTTTGCGGAGTACCTCAGCGAAGCCTTCAAGCCGATAATAAGATGCACCGACCTGGATATCTCAGCTACGCAACGTGCCCTACAACTTTTAGATGAGAACACCAACAACAACCAAGACGAGCTAGCTCTGGTCTCGGTGGATAAAGTCAAACTTGAAATCGAGGGACTCAAGACGAACAAATCGCCGGGCGCTGATGGCATTGAAGCACTGGCTGTTAAGCTTCTTCCCCTTCCCTGCCTACAACTCCTCGCCAACATATACAGCAGGTGCTTTCAGCTAGGACATTTTCCAACCATCTGGAAACGAGCAGAGGTAATTCTTATACCTAAACCTGGCAAGCCTGAAGCCAATCTTGGCTCTTATCGTCCGATAAGTTTGCTGTCGATACTCTCCAAAATACTCGAAAGAGTATTCTTGCGCAGAGTATTGCCAGTGCTGGAAGAAGCTGGATTGATCCCGGATCACCAGTTTGGCTTCAGGCGTTCTCACTCCACCCCGGAACAATGCCACCGTTTAGTCAGAGCAATACTGGACGCATTCGAGGAGAAGAACTACTGCTGCGCCGTAATGCTTGACGTGAAGTAAGTTTTCGACAGAGAAACCTGCCTCAACCTCATTACACATTCCTTCAATCTTACCTCGACAACAGAAGCTTTTATCTACCACAAAAGGTATCAAAGCCGGTGTACCACAAGGCAGCGTCCTAGGCCCTCTATTGTACACGTTGTACACAGCGGACATGCCTACCCTTTTCAACGAGAACCTAACGGTTGCCACATACGCCGATGACAAAGCCTTTCTTGCCACAGCACGAGCCCCACAGGATGCGTCGGAAATTATACAAAATCAGCTAAACACCATCGAGCCCTGGCTGCGGAGGTGGAACATCTCGGTAAACCCTGAGAAGTCCATGCGAACCACATTTACACTCCGCAACGGCAATTGCCCGCCTGTCAGTCTCAATGGGGACAATATTCCCGAAAATCCCACGCCCAAATACCTGGGCATGACGCTCGACAGGCGGTTAACATGGCCCACACACATCCTAAGGAAGAGAAAGCAGGCTGACGAGAGGCTGAAGCAATTCCAATGGCTCATTGGAAGACGCTCGAAGCTTAGAAGCAAAATTAAACTGCTCGTCTACAAAACCATCATCAAGCTAATCTGGACCAATGGCATCCAGCTGTGGGGCACTGCCGGCAAATCAAACTGCAGGAACATCCAAAGGCTGCAAAACAAGGCTCTGAGAAGGGTCTCGAACGCTCCTCCTTACCGCGACAACAGCACCATCCACGAGGTACTCAGGGTTCCCTGGGTAAAAGATGAAATTCGAAAAGTGAGCACGAAATACATCAACAGGCTCCATAACCACCCAAACGCATTGGCCATCAACTTCTTGGACAACAGCCAAACCGTCAGAAGACTTAAAAGAAAACAGCCCCTCGACCTGCATATGGAGGATGATGATTAGCCCCCCAGAACCCTACCAACCATCTCCTGTGAGAATTTAATCGACAAGACTACCTCAAAAAATTTAATTATTGTCCGTACAGACAAATTTTAAATAAATAATTATTGACGAAAAAAAAAATGTATAGGTTTTGTGACACGTGCTTTTATTTTATTTAGTATTACTATCTAACGTATTTTTTGTTGCACTAATTTAATAATACAACATTAAAACTTCATTATTTTTAACTTTTTTAATCATATTGCCTTCCATATAATTATTTTGATATATTATTTATATATGACTTATGCCGGCAAGACTCACTCCATATACATAGTCATATATATTTCACTTGTGAAATTTTTCTCATATAACTTGCCTGCTCGACATCACCACCCCTATATAGGTTTTATGACACGTTTTCTACAACCAGCTCATTTTACTAAGGTCTACCACCTAATGTATCTTTATGTGGCACTAATTTAATAATACAACAGAAAAACTTCATTATTTTATTATCAATAATTTGTATTAAATACAAGTACAATCGTAAATTGTTTAACATTGTTTAAAATTTTTGTCAAAGTTGAAATCATATCTCAGTTCAATAAAAAATTCACCAAGTCCAAAAAAAATGTTTTCTCAAGTTTAATTCGAATTCTTATCTTATTATATTAATAAACTGTATAAAATGCTATTTAAAAAGTTTTTCATTGAATTTTCACATGTTGAAATTTTTGTCAAAGTTGAACTAATATCTCGGTAGAACCTCATATCATATGGCTGCAGTTAAATAAAAAATTCACCAAGTCCAAAAAGGTTTTTTCTTAAGATAAATTCAAAATCTTATCTCATTATAATAATAAGCTGTATAAAATGCTATTTAAAAAATTTTTCATTCAATTTTCACATGTTGAAATTTTTGTCAAAGTTGAACTCATATATAGGTAGAACCTCGTATCATACGGCTGCAGTTCAATAAAATATTCACAAAGTCCAAAAAAATGTTTTCTCAAGTTTAACTCGAATTCTTATCTTACTATATTAATAAACTGTATAAAATGCTATTTAAAAAGTTTTTCATTCAATTTTCACATGTTGAAATTTTTGTCAATATTGAACTCATATCTCGGTAGAACCTCATATCATATGGCTGCAGTTTAATAAAAAATTCATCAAGTCCAAAAAGGTTTTTTCTCAAGATAAATTCAAAATCTTATCTCATTATAATAATAAGCTGTATAAAATGCTATTTGAAAAGTTTTTTCTTCAATTTTCATATGTTGAAATTTTTTGTTAAAGTTGAACTCATATTTCGCTAGAACCTCATATCATATGGCTGCAGTTCAATAAAAAAATCACCATGTCCAAAAAAATTTTTGCTCAAGTTAAGTTCAAAATCTTATCTCATTATATTAATAAACTGTATAAAATGCTATTTAAAAAGTTTTTCATTCAATTTTCACATGTTGAAATTTTTTGTCAAAGTTGAACTCATATCTCATGTCTTAATTTGCGCCACTAATATAATGACGTCCTTTTGGCTACCAAATTCATGTAATTGTGTACCAAATAAATGGGAGTAATCTGCGAGTGAACGTCCGTCACCACAATTTTAGGCCCCAGTTTAACATTCACACTCACTTCAAGCCCCACCTCTTTGAATTTCGGGTTTCCTGCGATCACTTTCCGCTCTGCAAAGGATGGAGTGCGAATAATGCACCACCATCCCGAAGAGAACGAACCTTGTGCACCCGTACACCCAGGGTTGGCCCTACCTCCTTCACCACCTGATCAACCACTTCCTTTGAGGTCTTCGCAGTCTTGCTGCGGACCACGAGGGACCATGTCTCTACTGGCTTGGGTTTCGGCGTCTCCGGGGTAGACGGCGTTGCCGACTTTGGACCGCCTTTGGCAACTGGTGCACGCAGCGGGGCACCCCCACTCTAACCGGCGCTGGCGCTCGGAAAGGGCCATTAGAGTGGCCGCTACTCGAATGAGTGCGAGCCTCCTCCAACCGTTCTCGGAGACGCTCATTTTCCGCCATCTGCGAAAACAGCAGCGTCTCCATTTCCGCTAGGTAGTCAACTACACTAACCAGCGCATTGCCTTGCATTCCGCAATCAGCAAATACGAGCGTGAGCACGTCCTTGCTGATCGCCTTCATTTTGTCTACTGGGCTTCCCTTGCGCATCTTTGGTCCTGGCTTTCTCAATGGAGCAACCAACGCCTCTGCTGCCTTTTCAGCCGCCCTAAACTCTTCAAGCATACTCCCCAATGAGCACATCGGGGTCGAATCTGCCGACACCAGATTCTCCTCAGCCACGCTAAGCACGTTAGTAGCGGCGCTGACACCACCACTAGCGGCTCCCAGACACTCTTTACCTAACCCAGCATCTTCTAAAGAAGCTAAAGAAGCTGCCTTCTTCAGCTTCTTCGCTGACGCCGATCCCCCCTTCCGCTTAACCTTCCCGTCAGCCACCGAAGGGAGGTCGTCCATCGACGCACCACTCCCCCCAGCTCCAACGGCCGGCTTGCACGCTGGCATCCAAGACTTTTGTGCAAGTCTTAAAAACACACAACTGTACTCACCAGAAAGTAGGTCACACGAAATTAATCTGCTTTAAGAGCGCTTAAAACAAGCACACGCACGCACACACTTGCAACGACGCGCGACGATTTTCCCACGCTACTCACACGCACACAGCGTACGAGAAGCACAAAGCGCACACGCGAAAATTTACCGCTACTCGAAAGACAACAAATAACTGTTATCGCAAAACACTACGAAATGCAGGCACCCCTCAGCACGTCTGTTCAGCTCAACAGTTGAAACCAGACAGAGTAGATAGGGACAGTAGGAATCTCGTTAATCCATTCATGCGCGTCACTAATTAGATGACGGGCCATTTGGCTATTTTTTTTTTATTCCGCAGTTTTCCTTAAGAAGGTCATAGTTACTCCCGCCGTTGACCCGTGCTTACTATAATTTCTTCACTTTGACATTCAGAGCACTGGGCAGAAATCACATTGTGTCAACACCCGCTAGGTCCATCACAATGCCTTGTTTTAATTAGACAGTCGGATTCCCAAGTCCGTGCCAGTTCTGAATTAATTGTTAATTGAGAATCGTTATAATTTAAAAGAACTAACTAGTTGCCCAACTAGTATTCTTAAAAATTTTACCAAGAAAGTTCCACAATTGGCTACGTAACTAAACTATACGGGGAACAAGATACTACCATAAATGATAGAAACTCTATTTACCCAGAACGAGCACATAAACCATGTTATTGCTTCTTTATGGTCGTTCCTGTTGCCAGGATGACCACGAGGCCCATATTTAATAACAAACGGATACTCAACAGGTTACGGAATTGGAACCGTATTCCCTTTCGTTCAAAATTATTCAAGTTTTTAATTATGACAAAATATAAATTTTAGTTACTTTTTTTTACTTGAAAATTTTCGGCTTTCGCCTTGAACTTAGGACCGACTAACTCGTGATCAACCACTGTGCACACGAAACCCTTCTCCACTTCAGTCCTCCAAGGTCTCATTCGATTATTTGCTACTACCACCAAGATCTGTACCAATGACGGCTCCATGCAGGCTTACGCCAAACACTTCTAAGCACACCATTGTACCTTCCTACTCACTAAAGTTTCAAAATTTATATTACAAGTAATATAAATCATCTATGTTACTTTAGCGGTAATGTATAGGTATACAACTTAAGCGCCATCCATTTTAAGGGCTAGTTGCTTCGGCAGGTGAGTTGTTACACACTCCTTAGCGGATTTCGACTTCCATGATCACCGTCCTGCTGTTTTAAGCAACCAACGCCTTTCATGGTTTCTGAATGAGTTGTTAGTTTGGGCACCGCAACATTCCGTTTGGTTCATCCCACAGCGCCAGTTCTGCTTACCAAAAGTGGCCCACTGGGCACATTATATCATAACCTTAAACTTCATATCAAGAAAGTTAAGGTTCTTACCCATTTAAAGTTTGAGAATAGGTTAAGATCGTTTCGACCCTAAGGCCTCTAATCATTCGCTTTACCAGATAAGATTATTTTATACAACAGTTAAATGCACCAGCTATCCTGTGGGAAACAGCGCTGACAGACATCGTGCTTGGCCCTGCAGTCCGCTATCTTATGGTCAAAGCCCAGGCAACGGAAGCAGCTCAGAACCGGGTCAAAGTTCCTCAAGCGGAAAGAAAACCACTTGATATAGCAGCGGCCAACATCAAGAGTTTGCATGGCCATGCCATCGCCCTCTAACACAACATTGACTGATGCTGACCACCAGTCACAGGCCATGGCCTGCTCACCATACGGACGCCCTTCTTGAAGGCCTCAAGAGACATACTGTCCTTGAGGTTCATCTCGTAAAGATCACTCATGAACTCGTCAGGAGTAATCTGCGAGTGAACGTCCGTCACCACAATTTTAGGCCCCAGTTTAACATTCACACTCACTTCAAGCCCCACCTCTTTGAATTTCGGGTTTCCTGCGATCACTTTCCGCTCTGCAAAGGATGGAGTGCGAATAATAGCACCACCATCCCGAAGAGAACGAACCTTGTGCACCCGTACACCCAGGGTTGGCCCTACCTCCTTCACCACCTGATCAACCACTTCCTTTGAGGTCTTCGCAGTCTTGCTGCGGACCACGAGGGACCATGTCTCTACTGGCTTGGGTTTCGGCGTCTCCGGGGTAGACGGCGTTGCCGACTTTGGACCGCCTTTGGCAACTGGTGCACGCAGCGGGGCACCCCCACTAACCGGCGCTGGCGCTCGGAAAGGGCCATTAGAGTGGCCGCTACTCGAATGAGTGCGAGCCTCCTCCAACCGTCCTCGGAGACGCTCATTTTCCGCCATCTGCGAAAACATCAGCGTCTCCATTTCCGCTAGGTAGTGAACTACACTAACCAGCGCATTGCCTTGCATTCCGCAATCAGCAAATACGAGCGTGAGCACGTCCTTGCTGATCGCCTTCATTTTGTCTACTGGGCTTCCCTTGCGCATCTTTGGTCCTGGCTTTCTCAATGGAGCAACCAACGCCTCTGCTGCCCTTTCAGCCGCCCTAAACTCTTCAAGCATACTCCCCAATGAGCACATCGGGGTCGAATTTGCCGACACCAGATTCTCCTCAGCCACGCTAAGCACGTTAGTAGCGGCGCTGACACCACCACTAGCGGCTCCCAGACACTCTTTACCTAACCCAGCATCATCTAAAGAATCTAAAGAAGCTGTCTTCTTCAGCTTCTTCGCTGACGCCGATCCCCCCTTCCGCTTAACCTTCCCGTCAGCCACCGAAGGGAGGTCGTCCATCGACGCACCACTCCCCCCAGCTCCAACGGCCGGCTTGCACGCTGGCAGCCAAGACTTTTGTGCAAGTCTGAAAAACACACAACTGTACTCACCAGAAAGTAGGTCACACGAAATTAATCTGCTTTAAGAGCGCTTAAAACAAGCACACGCACGCACACACTTGCAACGACGCGCGACGATTTTCCCACGCTACTCACACGCACACAGCGTACGAGAAGCACAAAGCGCACACGCGAAAATTTACCGCTACTCGAAAAACAACAAATAACTGTTATCGCAAAAACACTACGAAATGCAGGCACCCCTCAGCACGTCTGTTCAGCTCAACAGTTGAAACCAGACAGAGTAGATAGGAACAGTAGGAATCTCGTTAATCCATTCATGCGCGTCACTAATTAGATGACGGGCCATTTGGCTATTTTTTTTATTCCGCAGTTTTCCCTTAAGAAGGTCATAGTTACTCCCGCCGTTGACCCGTGCTTACTATAATTTCTTCACTTTGACATTCAGAGCACTGGGCAGAAATCACATTGTGTCAACACCCGCTAGGTCCATCACAATGCCTTGTTTTAATTAGACAGTCGGATTCCCCAAGTCCGTGCCAGTTCTGAATTAATTGTTAATTGAGAATCGTTATAATTTAAAAGAACTAACTAGTTGCCCAACTAGTATTCTTAAAAATTTGACCAAGAAAGTTCCACAATTGGCTACGTAACTAAACTATACGGGGAACAAGATACTACCATAAATGATAGAAACTCTATTTACCCAGAACGAGCACATAAACCATGTTATTGCTTCTTTATGGTCGTTCCTGTTGCCAGGATGACCACGAGGCCCATATTTAATAACAAACGGATACTCAACAGGTTACGGAATTGGAACCGTATTCCCTTTCGTTCAAAATTATTCAAGTTTTTTAATTATGACAAAATATAAATTTTAGTTACTTTTTTTTACTTGAAAATTTTCGGCTTTCGCCTTGAACTTAGGACCGACTAACTCGTGATCAACCACTGTGCACACGAAACCCTTCTCCACTTCAGTCCTCCAAGGTCTCATTCGATTATTTGCTACTACCACCAAGATCTGTACCAATGACGGCTCCATGCAGGCTTACGCCAAACACTTCTAAGCACACCATTGTACCTTCCTACTCACTAAAGTTTCAAAATTTATATTACAAGTAATATAAATCATCTATGTTACTTTAGCGGTAATGTATAGGTATACAACTTAAGCGCCATCCATTTTAAGGGCTAGTTGCTTCGGCAGGTGAGTTGTTACACACTCCTTAGCGGATTTCGACTTCCATGATCACCGTCCTGCTGTTTTAAGCAACCAACGCCTTTCATGGTTTCTGAATGAGTTGTTAATTTGGGCACCGCAACATTCCGTTTGGTTCATCCCACAGCGCCAGTTCTGCTTACCAAAAGTGGCCCACTGGGCACATTATATCATAACCTTAAACTTCATATCAAGAAAGTTAAGGTTCTTACCCATTTAAAGTTTGAGAATAGGTTAAGATCGTTTCGACCCTAAGGCCTCTAATCATTCGCTTTACCAGATAAGATTATTTTATACAACAGTTAAATGCACCAGCTATCCTGTGGGAAACAGCGCTGACAGACATCGTGCTTGGCCCTGCAGTCCGCTATCTTATGGTCAAAGCCCAGGCAACGGAAGCAGCTCAGAACCGGGTCAAAGTTCCTCAAGCGGAAAGAAAACCACTTGATATAGCAGCGGCCAACATCGAGAGTTTGCATGGCCATGCCATCGCCCTCTAACACAACATTGACTGATGCTGACCACCAGTCACAGGCCATGGCCTGCTCACCATACGGACGCCCTTCTTGAAGGCCTCAAGAGACATACTGTCCTTGAGGTTCATCTCGTAAGGATCGCTCATGAACTCGTCAGGAGTAATCTGCGAGTGAACGTCCGTCACCACAATTTTAGGCCCCAGTTTAACATTCACACTCACTTCAAGCCCCACCTCTTTGAATTTCGGGTTTCCTGCGATCACTTTCCGCTCTGCAAAGGATGGAGTGCGAATAATAGCACCACCATCCCGAAGAGAACGAACCTTGTGCACCCGTACACCCAGGGTTGGCCCTACCTCCTTCACCACCTGATCAACCACTTCCTTTGAGGTCTTCGCAGTCTTGCTGCGGACCACGAGGGACCATGTCTCTACTGGCTTGGGTTTCGGCGTCTCCGGGGTAGACGGCGTTGCCGACTTTGGACCGCCTTTGGCAACTGGTGCACGCAGCGGGGCACCCCCACTAACCGGCGCTGGCGCTCGGAAAGGGCCATTAGAGTGGCCGCTACTCGAATGAGTGCGAGCCTCCTCCAACCGTTCTCGGAGACGCTCATTTTCCGCCATCTGCGAAAACAGCAGCGTCTCCATTTCCGCTAGGTAGTCAACTACACTAACCAGCGCATTGCCTTGCATTCCGCAATCAGCAAATACGAGCGTGAGCACGTCCTTGCTGATCGCCTTCATTTTGTCTACTGGGCTTCCCTTGCGCATCTTTGGTCCTGGCTTTCTCAATGGAGCAACCAACGCCTCTGCTGCCTTTTCAGCCGCCCTAAACTCTTCAAGCATACTCCCCAATGAGCACATCGGGGTCGAATCTGCCGACACCAGATTCTCCTCAGCCACGCTAAGCACGTTAGTAGCGGCGCTGACACCACCACTAGCGGCTCCCAGACACTCTTTACCTAACCCAGCATCTTCTAAAGAAGCTAAAGAAGCTGCCTTCTTCAGCTTCTTCGCTGACGCCGACCCCCCTTCCGCTTAACCTTCCCGTCAGCCACCGAAGGGAGGTCGTCCATCGACGCACCACTCCCCCCAGCTCCAACGGCCGGCTTGCACGCTGGCATCCAAGACTTTTGTGCAAGTTCTCGTTAATCCATTCATGCGCGTCACTAATTAGATGACGAGGCATTTGGCTACCTTAAGAGAGTCATAGTTACTCCCGCCGTTGACCCGCGCTTACTTGAATTTCTTCACTTTGACATTCAGAGCACTGGGCAGAAATCACATTGTGTCAACACCCGCTAGGGCCATCACAATGCTTTGTTTTAATTAGACAGTCGGATTCCCCAAGTCCGTGCCAGTTCTGAATTGATTGTTAATTGATAATCGTTATAATTTAAAAGAACTAACTGGTTGCCCAACTAGTATTCTTAAAAATTTTAGCAAGAAAGTTCCACAATTGGCTACGTAACTAAACTATCCGGGGAACAAGAAACTACCATAAATGATAGAAACTCTATTTACCCAGAACGAGCACATAAACCATGTTATTGTTTCCCAATCAAGCCCGACTATCTCAATCTTCAGAGCCAATCCTTATCCCGAAGTTACGGATCTAATTTGCCGACTTCCCTTACCTACATTATTCTATCGACTAGAGACTCTTCACCTTGGAGACCAGCTGCGGATATTGGTACGGCCTGTTGAGAAGTTTGCGTGTCCCCACCATAAATTTTCAAGGTCCGAGGAGAAAATATCGACACAACAGTATATGTCATGCTCTTCTAGCCCATCTACCATATCTCTCTGCGAAAGACTTCCATGGTAGTACGGCTATAAAACAGAAAAGAAAACTCTTCCGATATCTCTCGACGGCTTCTTTATGGTCGTTCCTGTTGCCAGGATGAGCACGAGGCCCATATTTAATAACAAACGGATACTCAACAGGTTACGGAATTGGAACCGTATTCCCTTTCGTTCAAAATTATTCAAGTTTTTTAATTATGACAAAATTTAAATTTTAGTTACTTTTTTACTTGAAAATTTTCGGCTTTCGCCTTGAACTTAGGACCGACTAACTCGTGATCAACCACTGTTCACACGAAACCCTTCTCCACTTCAGTCCTCCAAGGTCTCATTCGATTATTTGCTACTACCACCAAGATCTGTACCAATGACGGCTCCATGCAGGCTTACGCCAAACACTTCTAAGCACACCATTGTACCTTCCTACTCACTAAAGTTTCAAAATTTATATTACAAGTAATATAAATCATCTACTTTAGCGGTAATGTATAGGTATACAACTTAAGCGCCATCCATTTTAAGGGCTAGTTGCTTCGGCAGGTGAGTTGTTACACACTCCTTAGCGGATTTCGACTTCCATGATCACCGTCCTGCTGTTTTAAGCAACCAACGCCTTTCATGGTTTCTGAATGAGTTGTTAATTTGGGCACCGTAACATTACGTTTGGTTCATCCCACAGCGCCAGTTCTGCTTACCAAAAGTGGCCCACTGGGCACATTATATCATAACCTTAAACTTCATATCAAGAAAGTTAAGGTTCTTACCCATTTAAAGTTTGAGAATAGGTTAAGATCGTTTCGACCCTAAGGCCTCTAATCATTCGCTTTACCAGATAAGATTATTTTATACAACAGTTAAATGCACCAGCTATCCTGAGGGAAACTTCGGAAGGAACCAGCTACTAGATGGTTCGATTGGTCTTTCGCCCCTATACTCAATTCTGACAATCGATTTGCACGTCAGAACTGTTTCGGTCTTCCATCAGGGTTTCCCTGACTTCAACCTGATCAAGTATAGTTCACCATCTTTCGGGTCACAGCATATATGCTCAAGGTACGTTCCAGTTAGAGGCATAAATAATATAAATATTATTATACAT
>NW_026909727.1:7500-12500 GCF_023558435.1 Drosophila sulfurigaster albostrigata | reverse complement strand
ACTCCATATACATAGTCATATATATTTCACTTGTGAAATTTTTCTCATATGACATGCCTGCTCGACATCACCACCCCTATATAGGTTTTGTGACACGTTTTCTACAACCAGCTATTTTACTTAGGTCTACCATCTAATGTATCTTTATGTTGCACTAATTTAATAATACAACAGCAAAACTTCATTATTTTTAACTTGTATAATCATATTGCCTTCTATATGATTATTTTCATATATTATTTATATATGACTTATGCCGGCAAGACTCACTCCATATACATAGTCATATATATTTCACTTGTGAAATTTTTCTCATATGACATGCCTGCTCGACATCACCACCCCTATAAAGGTTTTGTGACACGTTTTCTGCAACCAGCTTATTTTATTTAGTATTACCATCTAACGTATCTTTATGTTGCACTAATTTAATAATACAACAGTAAAACATTCATTATTTTTTCATAATTATTTATATATTTTTAATCATATTGCCTTCATATATATTTCACTTGTGAAATTTTCATATATTATTTATATATGACTTTTGCCGGCAAGATTTTACTTAGTATTACCATATAACGTAGTCATATATATTTAACTTACAAAATTTTTCTCATATGACATGCCTGCTCGACATCATTGCCTTATATAGGTTTTGTGACACGTTTTCTACAAAGACCAGCTCATTTTACTAAGACATGTCTACCATCTAATGTATCTTTATGTTGCACTAATTTAATAATTTACAACAGCAAAACTTCATTATTTTTAACTTGTATAATCATATTGCCTTCTATATGATTATTTTCATATATTATTTATATATGACTTATGCCGGCAAGACTCACTCCATATACATAGTCATATATATTTCACTTGTGAAATTTTTCTCATATGACATGCCTGCCCGACCTCACCACCCCTATAAAGGTTTTGTGACACGTTTTCTGCAATGCTTTTATTTTATTTAGTATTACCATCTAACGTATCTTTTTGTTGCACTAATTTAATAATACAACAGTAAAACTTCATTATTTTTAACTTTTTTAATCATATTGCCTTCTATATGATTATTTTCATATATTATTTATATATGACTTATGCCGGCAAGACTCACTCCATATACATAGTCATATATATTTCACTTGTGAAATTTTTCTCATATGACATGCCTGCTCGACATCACCACCCCTATATAGGTTTTGTGACACGTTTTCTACAACCAGCTCATTTTACTAAGGTCTACCATCTAATGTATCTTTATGTTGCACTAATTTAATAATACAACAGCAAAACTTCATTATTTTTAACTTGTATAATCATATTGCCTTCTATATGATTATTTTCATATATTATTTATATATGACTTATGCCGGCAAGACTCTCACTCCATATACATAGTCATATATATTTCACTTGTGAAATTTTTCTCATATGACATGCCTGCCCGACCTCACCACCCCTATAAAGGTTTTGTGACACGTTTTCTGCAATGCTTTTATTTTATTTAGTATTACCATCTAACGTATCTTTTTGTTGCACTAATTTAATAATACAACAGTAAAACTTCATTATTTTTAACTTTTTTAATCATATTGCCTTCTATATGATTATTTTCATATATTATTTATATATGACTTATGCCGGCAAGACTCACTCCATATACATAGTCATATATATTTCACTTGTGAAATTTTTCTCATAATAATTATGCCTTATAATTATCCCTCTGTCGACACTTTTTAATAGCATCGACACTGCGTTCTGGAAAATGCAACGCCAGCTTTTTATTAATGAACCTCTCGCCATTTGCTATGAGCTCAAGTTCCTTCCTCGCCATCATGGCCAATTCTTCCTCACACCACCTGGTTTTCACGTCAACACGCGTACGAAGCTCATCAAGCCTGTCTTTGTGCTGACGCGACATGTGGACACCTAAACCGGTCTTTGTTCCAAAAGATCGGCCGCATTCCACACATAGATGTCCAACAACTGGATTAGCATCTACGTTCCTTCCCTGATGGGCTCCTACGGATGCCGTAGGAGAATTCACTGAATAACTTTCAGCTATCCGAGGCATGTTATTAGAGTTTGCACCATCAGTTTTTCAGGACCATCGGGGTGGTAACCCAATGGCCCCTTTCGCCGCTCATATTCGCTGCTGCCGAAACTACATCGGTCCAGCACCCGGAGGACACCACGAGGAGGCCACATTTTAGTGGGGCACATGTTGCCTATGAGTCGACTTGATCTGACTAACGAAGGACGGTAGCCCATTTGCCATTGCTGAGAAATGAACCATTATTCCCCTTCTGCAGACCCATTGATCCTCCAAGAAAGTTCCACAATTGGCTACGTAACTAAACTATCCGGGGAACAAGAAACTACCATAAATGATAGAAACTCTATTTACCCAGAACGAGCACATAAACCATGTTATTGTTTCCCAATCAAGCCCGACTATCTCAATCTTCAGAGCCAATCCTTATCCCGAAGTTACGGATCTAATTTGCCGACTTCCCTTACCTACATTATTCTATCGACTAGAGACTCTTCACCTTGGAGACCAGCTGCGGATATTGGTACGGCCTGTTGAGAAGTTTGCGTGTCCCCACCATAAATTTTCAAGGTCCGAGGAGAAAATATCGACACAACAGTATATGTCAT
This sequence comes from Drosophila sulfurigaster albostrigata, assembly GCF_023558435.1. Classification (NCBI taxonomy): domain Eukaryota; kingdom Metazoa; phylum Arthropoda; class Insecta; order Diptera; family Drosophilidae; genus Drosophila; species Drosophila sulfurigaster. The sequence goes on along the minus strand of NW_026909727.1, from coordinate 9,830 downwards.
GCTCTTCTAGCCCATCTACCATATCTCTCTGCGAAAGACTTCCATGGTAGTACGGCTATAAAACAGAAAAGAAAACTCTTCCGATATCTCTCGACGGCTTCTTTATGGTCGTTCCTGTTGCCAGGATGAGCACGAGGCCCATATTTAATAACAAACGGATACTCAACAGGTTACGGAATTGGAACCGTATTCCCTTTCGTTCAAAATTATTCAAGTTTTTTAATTATGACAAAATTTAAATTTTAGTTACTTTTTTACTTGAAAATTTTCGGCTTTCGCCTTGAACTTAGGACCGACTAACTCGTGATCAACCACTGTTCACACGAAACCCTTCTCCACTTCAGTCCTCCAAGGTCTCATTCGATTATTTGCTACTACCACCAAGATCTGTACCAATGACGGCTCCATGCAGGCTTACGCCAAACACTTCTAAGCACACCATTGTACCTTCCTACTCACTAAAGTTTCAAAATTTATATTACAAGTAATATAAATCATCTACTTTAGCGGTAATGTATAGGTATACAACTTAAGCGCCATCCATTTTAAGGGCTAGTTGCTTCGGCAGGTGAGTTGTTACACACTCCTTAGCGGATTTCGACTTCCATGATCACCGTCCTGCTGTTTTAAGCAACCAACGCCTTTCATGGTTTCTGAATGAGTTGTTAATTTGGGCACCGTAACATTACGTTTGGTTCATCCCACAGCGCCAGTTCTGCTTACCAAAAGTGGCCCACTGGGCACATTATATCATAACCTTAAACTTCATATCAAGAAAGTTAAGGTTCTTACCCATTTAAAGTTTGAGAATAGGTTAAGATCGTTTCGACCCTAAGGCCTCTAATCATTCGCTTTACCAGATAAGATTATTTTATACAACAGTTAAATGCACCAGCTATCCTGAGGGAAACTTCGGAAGGAACCAGCTACTAGATGGTTCGATTGGTCTTTCGCCCCTATACTCAATTCTGACAATCGATTTGCACGTCAGAACTGTTTCGGTCTTCCATCAGGGTTTCCCCTGACTTCAACCTGATCAAGTATAGTTCACCATCTTTCGGGTCACAGCATATATGCTCAAGGTACGTTCCAGTTAGAGGCATAAATAATATAAATATTATTATACATAACTATATAGAACGCCCCGGGATTGCGTTAATTAACTATAAATAGTTAAAAACTAATCCCAATAATAGTCAAGTTAATTACGCTATTAGGTTTATATCCCAATAACTTGCACATATGTTAGACTCCTTGGTCCGTGTTTCAAGACGGGTCCCGAAGGTATCCTGAATCTTTCGCATTGTTAATCATACAAGTGCTTATAATAAACATAAAAATCAATGATAATCATGCCATTATATAATTCCGAAAAATTAACGCACTGTACTCATATAATCTATCAGCACTTTATCAAATTTTTGAAATTTATTTTATGTTAAAATGCAAGCACTCTAATTTAAATAAACTCTTATCAAAATTGTTTGATAAATTCCATACATGCTAATAGATTACAATGTCCTTATATGGAAAAAATGCACACTATCGTTATAATATTGATTAAATATTACAATTCTAATGATGAATTTTCCATAACGGATATTCAGGTTCATCGGGCTTAACCTCTAAGCAGTTTCACGTACTATTTAACTCTCTATTCAGAGTTCTTTTCAACTTTCCCTCACGGTACTTGTTTACTATCGGTCTCATGGTTATATTTAGTTTTAGATGGAGTTTACCACCCACTTAGTGCTGCACTATCAAGCAACACGACTCTTTGGAAACATCATCTAATAATCATTAACGTTATACGGGCCTGGCACCCTCTATGGGTAAATGGCCTCATTTAAGAAGGACTTAAATCGTTAATTTCTCATACTAGAATATTGACGTTCCATACACTGCATCTCACATTTGCCATATAGACAAAGTGACTTAGTGCTGAACTGATTTCTTTTCGCTCGCCGCTACTAAGAAAATCCTTGTTAGTTTCTTTTCCTCCCCTAATTAATATGCTTAAATTCAGGGGGTAGTCCCATATGAGTTGAGGTTGTTTAATTACACTTATAGACAATTCTCTGCCTATTTTGAAATATACTATCTTTTTTTGAAGGTCCATAATATTCACAAAATTATTCTTTATATCATATTCGTTAATAAGAGGCAATTCTAGTTTATAAAATAATATATTTTATGCTAGACATTCCTCAGTATTATTTGAAATGAATAAAGAACATATAATTCTTCAAATTTCTCATGCAACAGAGTTTTAGTATTTTCATTTATTAATTCATATTATGAATATCTTAAGCGAGAACTTTTAGATTCAC
>NW_026909727.1:0-5000 GCF_023558435.1 Drosophila sulfurigaster albostrigata | reverse complement strand
GGGCAGACATTTGAAAGATCTGTCGTCGGTACGAGACCATACGATCTGCATGTTATCTAGAGTTCAACCAGTGTAACGATCTTGCGATCGCTTGGTTTTAGCCTAATAAAAGCACACGTTCCAGAAGGTCCGTGTTTTAATTGCATGTATTAGCTCTAGAATTACCACAGTTATCCAAGTAACTGTTAACGATCTAAGGAACCATAACTGATATAATGAGCCTTTTGCGGTTTCACTATTAATTCGTGTGTACTTAGACATGCATGGCTTAATCTTTGAGACAAGCATATAACTACTGGCAGGATCAACCAGAATAATGTTCATTTCATTATGTAAATAATATTTAAAATATAATTACATAAATCTTCAAATATGTAAAATACATGACAACTCACAAATATTTTTGAATAACAAACGATAATATTCAATAATTGTATATATATATATGTTATACTTGACATGTACTATACGAATGTGGCCACAATTAGATAGCATTCACGTTCGCTAGTTATAATTCACAATTGTTTATATAAATATATATACTTATATATAAAATATATATGCATATAATCGTTCAAAAATATCATTTTATTTCAACTTACTAAATATATTATATCACACATGCATATTTATAATTTAAATTCAATTAATTGAATAAAAATTATTTTATTTTGATGACAAATTGATAATTTTATCTAATTTTGCATTTACGTGTAGACAATATTATATTAGTAAAAACCTCCGTCCAAAATAAATAATTTTTATAATGTCCTTGAGGATTTTCAATTATTCACAAAATATTAATTCTTTAGCTACGAAAACACCTTTGGAATAAGACATTTAATTCGTCATATGCTTATATAATAATAGTTATTATATAAACATATAAACGTCGGATGAGACTTTTGTAATAACATAATTATTACCTATTATGCAAACTGAAATATATGCATCCAATACATATATATACGTGATGGGCACACACTGCTCACCATGTATAGGTTTTGTGACACGTTTTCTACAATGCTTTTATTTTATTTAGTATTGCCATCTAACGTATCTTTTGTTGCACTAATTTAATAATACAACAGTAAAACTTCATTATTTTTAACTTTTTTAATCATATTGCCTTCTATATGATTATTTTCATATATTATTTATATATGACTTATGCCGGCAAGACTCACTCCATATACATAGTCATATATATTTCACTTGTGAAATTTTTCTCATATGACATGCCTGCTCGACATCACCACCCCTATATAGGTTTTGTGACACGTTTTCTACAACCAGCTCATTTTACTAAGGTCTACCATCTAATGTATCTTTATGTTGCACTAATTTAATAATACAACAGCAAAACTTCATTATTTTTAACTTGTATAATCATATTGCCTTCTATATGATTATTTTCATATATTATTTATATATGACTTATGCCGGCAAGACTCACTCCATATACATAGTCATATATATTTCACTTGTGAAATTTTTCTCATATGACATGCCTGCCCGACCTCACCACCCCTATAAAGGTTTTGTGACACGTTTTCTGCAATGCTTTTATTTTATTTAGTATTACCATCTAACGTATCTTTTGTTGCACTAATTTAATAATACAACAGTAAAACTTCATTATTTTTAACTTTTTAATCATATTGCCTTCTATATGATTATTTTCATATATTATTTATATATGACTTATGCCGGCAAGACTCACTCCATATACATAGTCATATATATTTCACTTGTGAAATTTTTCTCATATGACATGCCTGCTCGACATCACCACCCCTATATAGGTTTTGTGACACGTTTTCTACAACCAGCTCATTTTACTAAGGTCTACCATCTAATGTATCTTTATGTTGCACTAATTTAATAATACAACAGCAAAACTTCATTATTTTTAACTTGTATAATCATATTGCCTTCTATATGATTATTTTCATATATTATTTATATATGACTTATGCCGGCAAGACTCACTCCATATACATAGTCATATATATTTCACTTGTGAAATTTTTCTCATATGACATGCCTGCCCGACCTCACCACCCCTATAAAGGTTTTGTGACACGTTTTCTGCAATGCTTTTATTTTATTTAGTATTACCATCTAACGTATCTTTTTGTTGCACTAATTTAATAATACAACAGTAAAACTTCATTATTTTTAACTTTTTAATCATATTGCCTTCTATATGATTATTTTCATATATTATTTATATATGACTTATGCCGGCAAGACTCACTCCATATACATAGTCATATATATTTCACTTGTGAAATTTTTCTCATATGACATGCCTGCTCGACATCACCACCCCTATATAGGTTTTGTGACACGTTTTCTACAACCAGCTCATTTTACTAAGGTCTACCATCTAATGTATCTTTATGTTGCACTAATTTAATAATACAACAGCAAAACTTCATTATTTTTAACTTGTATAATCATATTGCCTTCTATATGATTATTTTCATATATTATTTATATATGACTTATGCCGGCAAGACTCACTCCATATACATAGTCATATATATTTCACTTGTGAAATTTTTCTCATATGACATGCCTGCCCGACCTCACCACCCCTATAGAGGTTTTGTGACACGTTTTCTGCAATGCTTTTATTTTATTTAGTATTACCATCTAACGTATCTTTTTGTTGCACTAATTTAATAATACAACAGTAAAACTTCATTATTTTTAACTTTTTAATCATATTGCCTTCTATATGATTATTTTCATATATTATTTATATATGACATGCCGGCAAGACTCACTCCATATACATAGTCATATATATTTCACTTGTGAAATTTTTCTCATATGACATGCCTGCCCGACCTCACCACCCCTATATAGGTTTTGTGACACGTTTTCTACAACCGGCTCATTTTACTAAGGTCTACCATCAAATGTATCTTTATGTTGCACTAATTTAATAATGCAACAGTAAAACTTCATTATTTTTAACTTTTTAATCATATTGCCTTCTATATGATTGTTTTCATATATTATTTATATATGACATGCCGGCAAGACTCACTCCATATACATAGTCATATATATTTCACTTGTGAAATTTTTCTCATATGACATGCCTGCCCGACCTCACCACCCCTATATAGGTTTTGTGACACGTTTTCTACAACCAGCTCATTTTACTAAGGTCTACCATCAAATGTATCTTTATGTTGCACTAATTTAATAATGCAACAGTAAAACTTCATTATTTTTAACTTTTTTAATCATATTGCCTTCTATATGATTGTTTTCATATATTATTTATATATGACATGCCGGCAAGACTCACTCCATATACATAGTCATATATATTTCACTTGTGAAATTTTTCTCATATGACATGCCTGCTCGACATCACCACCCCTATATAGGTTTTGTGACACGTTTTCTACAACCAGCTCATTTTACTAAGGTCCACCACCTAATGTATCTTTATGTGGCACTAATTTAATAATACAACAGCAAAACTTCATTATATTATCATCAATAATTTGTATTAAATACAAGTACAATCGTAAATTGTTTAACATTGTTTAAAATTTTTGTCAAAGTTGAAATGATATGTCAGTTCAATAAAAAATTCACCAAGTCCAAAAAAATGTTTTCTCAAGTTTAACTCGAATTCTTATCTTAGTATATTAATAAACTGTATTAAATGCTATTTAAAAAGTTTTTCATTCAATTTTCACATGTTGAAATTTTTGCCAATGTTGAACTCATATCTCGGTAGAACCTCATATCATATGGCTGCAGTTCAATAAAAATTCACCAAGTCCAAAAATTTTTCTCAAGTTAAATTCAAAATCTTATCTCATTATATTAATAAACTGTATAAAATGCTATTTAAAAGTTTTTCATTCAATTTTCGCATGTTGAAATTTTTGTCAATGTTGAACTCATATCTCGGTAGAACCTCATATCATATGGCTGCAGTTCAAAAAAAAATTCACCAAGTCCAAAAAAATTTTTTCTCAAGTTAAATTCAAAATCTTATCTCATTATATTAATAAACTGTATAACATGCTATTTAAAAGTTTTTCATTCAATTTTCACATGTTGAAATTTTTTGTCAATGTTGAACTCATATCTCGGTAGAACCTCATATCATATGGCTGCAGTTCAATAAAAAATTCACCAAGTCCAAAAAATTTTTTCTCAAGTTAAATTCAAAATCTTATCTCATTATATTAATAAACTGTATAACATGCTATTTAAAAAGTTTTTTATTCTATTTTGACATGTTGAAATTTTTTGTCAATGTTGAACTCATATCTCGGTGGAACCTCATATCATTTGGCTGCAGTTCAATAAAAAATTCACCAAGTCCAAAAAAAATTTTTCTCAAGTTAAATTCAAAATCTTATCTCATTATATTAATAAACTGTATAAAATGCTATTTGAAAAGTTTTTCTTCAATTTTCATATGTTGAAATTTTTTGTCATATTTCGCTAGAACCTACGCAAGCATTCTGTACACATAGATATACCATGCATATTTTTAATTTTCGCCACTAATATAATGGCGTTTTTTTGTTACCAAATAAATATATATAACTAACGCATACTAAATAAATGCATATTTAAAATACACAAGTATATTTTGTACACATTAATATAGTACACATTATATATAAGGTTAGCCAAAAAGTCTTGCGGTATTTTCGATAGGTGTTTTTGCAAGCGCGTAGTTCTACTTCTATTCGTAGCATCGGTTCATGCTATACCTTTTTGGAAAGCTCTTTTCATGCGCTAACACGTGTTTGTTTGTTGTGTTGAGTCGTTCGTGAGTTATAGCGTCCCAAACATGGAGCAAAATAAAGAGAAAATACGGCATATTTTACAGTTCTACTACGATGAAGGCAAAAATGCAACTCGTGATGCCAATAAAATTTGTGCAGTTTATGGACCCTATTGTATTTTCCGTATTTAGTTCCCAAGTAAAAGTCAGTTTAAGTTGATTC